>NW_017189516.1:65900249-66011198 GCF_001704415.2 Capra hircus
AGAGCCTAGCAGGCTGAAGTGACTTAGCACGTATGCACACATGAGCACTCTCTGGCTCAGATTTTAACATACATAATTTCATGTCACCAGCCAATGGTGCTGTGAGTTTACAGAGGAGAAAAAGGAGACAGAAAACTTACCCACAGCTGGTCAATTGTATACTTAGAACTAGGTCACCACAAATCTCTTGATCCACTATGATGGCTCATCCTGACAAAGTAGCTGTGATGTCAGACACATCCCACTCCTGGCTTTTGGGGTGTTTTGGCAAATGGTGGTAGAGCCTATGGCCAGGGAGCCTGGGCCAGAGCAGATGGTCTGGATGGTGCCCAACACTGTCTCGGGAGAAAACAATGGGCTGCCGTGCTGTCCCTGGACAAATGTGTTAGGCATAGCCTTCTTGGAAACGTCCCATGAGAGAGGATTTATTTAATGTGGCTCCTCAACAAAGGTCGTCAATGATCCCCACACGTTGATGGATCTTTCATGCCTTGAAGGAACTTAAGTGACAGAGCCCACCAATTAACTAATATATAATATTCTAGAGCATGTGTGTGAGTTTCTGCATCGGAGGAGACACAGAGATTTAAAAACAGCATGTTGTAGTCAAAAAAGCACTGGCTTTCCACTTCACTCGGAATAAAATTCTTTGTCATGGCTTATATTTCTCACCTTTATTCCCCCCCTATTTCTCAGCTCTTCCCCTCCCCTTTGTTCACTTTAGCCGCCCTGCTCTTTTTCACTAACTGTTCCACTTGCCTGGAACAAATCTTCCCCCAGTCTCCGTGTAATTGACTTATTCTCTTCCTCCAGATTTCAGCTCAATTTTTTTTTTCTGTTTCAGAGAGGTTTTCTCTGATTCCCATAGCTAAAGTCATTTTCTATTTAACACTGCTTTCTTTTCTTCATGGCACTTCTCATTTTTGGAAGTTATCGTCTTTGCTCATGTACTTGTTCATCATCTGTCTCCCTAGAATATGTAAGCTGCGTGGGAGCCTGGACCTTCTTTATCCCCACTACTTAGAGCAATGCGTGACACCTGGGGCTTCCCAGGTGGCGCTAGTAGTAAAGAACCTGGCTGCCAATGCAGGAGACAGAAGAGATGCAGATTGGATCCCTGGGTCAGAAAGATCCCCTGGAGGAGGAAATGGCAGCCCACTCCATTATTATTGCCTGGAGAATTCCCATGGAGAGAGGACCCTGGCGGGTTATGGTTCATAGGGTTGCAAAGAGTTGGGCACGACTGAAGCAACTGAGCATGTATGAGCAGGACACATAATAAGGACTCAAATACTTAATGAATAAACAGGAAACCTAGGTTCCATTTCTACTTCTATAAGTCTCATGAGATTGGGAGGATCATTTTAACTACTTTGAATGGAAGCTCATTCATCTGGAACAAGAGTTAGCACACTATGGCTCATAGACCAAATACAGCTGGTCACCGAATTCTGTAAAGAAAACTTGATTAGAATACAGACATGATCGTTCATTTATGTATCATTGCTACCTGCTTTAATGCTGTAGGAGCAGAGTTGAGTAGTTGAGACAGACACCATGCGGCTCCCAAAGCTTAAAATACATACAATCAGACATTTTAAGGAAAAGCTTGCAGACCTTTGGTGATCATAACATCTACAGCATTTTTGTAAGGAATGAATAACAAGATGTGTGTGAAAGATTTTTATGAAATGAAAAACTGCTACTCATGTCAGGGGGTCAACTTTATTAGCTAGGGAGATGATTGTCGTGAAGACACTACAATCAGTCAATGATTGTATAAAGAAAGGAACTGCCTTATAAGATCCAGACTATTTCAAGCAGACTTCAGAAAGTGTAAAATCATCCCTTTGGGCATAGGCCAGTCAGCCCTACCTGAATATTAAGGCCAGGCTTGGAGTTACAAACACCTCACCTCAGTGGAAGTAGATAGGAGACAGACACACTCGATCAAATTTCTCTACTACTCATCAACTGTGTGCCTTTATAACCTCATCAACTCTACCCAGCAGGCTCCTCATTTGTGAAACAAGGATATTAAATTAATAAATACATACTACTATATGTAAAATAGATCAAAAGAACCTACTGTATACCACAAGGAACTCTACTCAATACTCTGTAATCTGAAAAATAGATATATCTATGTTGATGTTGTCCTGTCACTAAGTCATATCCGACTCTGGAACTCCATGGACTGCAGCATGCCAGGCTCCTCTGTCCTCCACTGTCTCCCAGAGTTTGCTCAAATTCATAGCCATTGAGTTGGTGATACTATCTTACCACCTCACCTCATTTCTGCCACCTCCTTCTTCTTTTGCCTTCAGTCTTTCCCAGCATCAGGGTCTTTTCCAATGAGTTGGCTCTTTGCATCAAATGGCCAAAGTATTGGAGTTTCAGCTTTAGCAACAATCCTGCCAATGAATATTCAGTGTTGATTTCCTTTGGGATTAACTTGCTTGATCTCCTTGCAGTCCAAGGTATTCTCAAGAATCTTCTCCAGTGCCACAATTTGAAAGCATCAATTCTTCAGCACTCAGCCTTCTTTATGGTTCAATTCTCACATCCATAAATAACTACTGGAAAAATTATAGCTTTGACTACACAGACTTTTGGCAGTAAAGTGTTGTCTCTGCTTTTTAATATGCTGTCTAGGTTTGTCATAGCTTTTCTTCCAAGAAGCAAACATCTTTTAATTTCATGGCTGCAGTCACTGTCCACAGTGATTTTGGAGCCCAAGAAAATAAAATCTGTCACTGTGTCTACTTTTTCCCCATCTATTTGTCATGAAGTGATGGAACGAGATGCCAGGATCGTAGTTTTTTGACATTGAGTTTTAAGCCAGCTTTTGCACTCTCCTCTTTAACGCTCATCAAGAGGTTCTTTAGTTCCTCTTCATTTTCTATCATTAAAGTGGTATCATCTGCATATCTGAGGCTGTGGATATTTCTCTCAGCAATCTTGATTCCAGCTTGTGATTTATCCACCCCAGCATTTAGCATGATGCACTCTGCCTAGAAGTTAAATAAGCAGGGTGACAATATACAGCATCATCAATCTCCTTTCCCAATTTTGAACCAGTCAGTTGTTCCATGTATGGTTCTAACTGTTGCTTTTTGACCTGCAAACAGGTTTCTCAGGGGATGGGTAACATGGTCTGGTACTCCCAACTCTTTAAGAATTTTCCACAGTTTGCTGTGATCCACACAGTCAAAGGCTTTAGTGTAGTCAATGAAGCAAAAGTAGATGCTTTTCTGGAATTTCCTTGCTTTCTCCGTGATCCAACGAATGTTGGCAATTTGATCTCTGGTTCCTCTACCTCTTTGAAATCCAGCTTATATATCTGGAAGTTCTCAGTTCACATACTGCTGAAGCCTACCTTGAAGGATTTTGAGCACAACTTTGCTAGCATGCGAAATGAGGACAATTATATGGTAGTTTGAACATTCTTTGGCATAGCCCTTCTTTGGGATTGGAATGAAAACTGACCTTTTCCAGTCTTGTGACCATTGCAGTTTTCCAAATTTGCTGACATATGAGTGAAGCACTTTAACAGCATCATCTTTTAGGATTTTAAATAGCTCAGCTGGAATTCCATTACCTTCACTAGCTTTGTTCATAGTAATGCTTCCTAAGGCCCACTTGACTTCACAATCCAGGATGATCAGCCTTAGGTAAGTGACCACACCATTGTGGTTATCCAGGTCATTAAGACCTTTTTTGTATAGTTGACCTTTTTTGCACATATATGTATAACTAAATTACTTTGCTATACACCTGAAACTAACACAACATTGTAAATTGAATATACTCCAATATAAAGTTTTCTAAAAGTACCTATTCTATAAAATTGTTGTGAGGATCAAATGAGAAAATGCATGGAAGGAGATAGCATCTAGCTTATTGTCAACATCAATGGCAATTGTTATCACCATCTTCACTGTCATCATCTAGCTACCTCTCCCACATTCTGAATTAAATCTGTGGCTAAGAAAACAAATGGGTGTACCTGTTCCTTTATACACTGGCAAGATCTGCACAGGGTGCCAGTGGTCTCATTTTCCTCCCTGTTTCTCCTGTATTCATCTACTCTCTCCGGGGCTGCACAACTCACTTCCCAGGTGACCTTTGAACCCTAATTTCATCCTGGCTTCTTCTCTTCCTTTCTCCCTATATCTAATATACTGCTAATTTTGCATTCTATTATCTGTGTTCTGTACTCTATTTTTATGGCCCAGATCCTATTTCACAGGCTCACCAGTTCCTGTCTCAACTCCTATCACAGCCTTCCAGGTGGGCATGTGACTCCAGGGAACCCCAGCTTCAGCCCACCTTCCACACAGGATCAGTGTTATTCTCTAGAATAAAATCATTCCACTTCTTTACTTTAAAAGTTCTGGGATTCCCCATGGTCTCCTTGCTGCATGAGGCCCTTCTAAACCTGCCACCTGCTTGCCTGTTCAATCTCATCTTCTTCCACTTGTTTCCTACTGACACCCTCCCCATGTGTATTTCAATCGCATGTACCTATTTGCTGCTTCCCTGGCCAACCTATAGAACTAAGAGTGAGGAAAACATGCTTATTGTCATGAACTACTAAGATCTAAGAAGTTGCCCTATAAAAAGCAGCATTCTCTCAGCAGAAATATGACTAATATGTGAACAGAAATTGTAAATGAATAACCAGGTATTGAGCTAAAATGTTCTTCTCCTGATATAACATCTATAGCCTAATTTCACTCCAAAATAAGGTCATGGATTTAAAAATTCACACATAATAAACATATACGGAGAGGAAAACCATATTATGTTGTCCTTGGGAAACATTTGCTAAATGTGTATCTTATACACCCACAACATAATCACCATTAGCAGGAGCAACTTTCTTTTTTAAAGTACCATAGTAAAGTTTTAAAGAATAAAAATTGTGACCAAAGAAAAATCAGAGACAAGAAAAATACAGAGGAAATGGTACTGCATAAAAAAACCTGAGAAGTAACACAAAATGGGGCCAATTTAGGTTGATTGAATGATGCGGGATAAAGGAGAGGAAGCTCAGAAAGATAGATAGCCACGAGGATCTCTGGATAAGAGGTCTCCAAAAAGCAGGAAGAGTGAAAAGCTGAGCAGCACTGTGGGAGTGGATCTGAGCCCAATGAGTCACCTAAGAGAGGTGAGTACTGTAGATGGGTAAGAAGGTCTGGGTCATGGGAGAACAGTGTTCCCAAGTAGAGGTAGCCATTGAATTAATTCTCTTGGGCATTTATCTGAGAGCCTTAATGGATGCTAGAAGATCATTTTGCCCACATTAGCTACTAAGGAGACTTGACCCTTAATGAGAGGCAGCATCGGGTACATTAATCATCCTGCTAATGGCCTAACCTCTTTGATAATGTCACAGACAGTTCTTTTCCCTGATTGGCTTTGAATTGCCCCTGCCCCGGCAATAAGTGTATATTGTTTCTCTTGCCTTGTTTCTGGGAAGAAAGGGAAAGAGAGAGGGAGGGAGGAGACAGGAGGCAGCAAGAGCAAACTATAACTCACTCTTGGTAACTACTAGAGCCCATGAATGAGGCAGTGTTGGTATCTTGGGAGTTACCAGCAAAGTGAAGATGTCTTGTTTAGTTCCTAGGGCTATCTGTGCGTACTCTGAATCATCTTGATCTTCAGTCTAAATGAGAGGACTTGATGTGTTTCAGAACTTGGGGTCCATATCCAATTTCTAGCAAAGACTCCTTGGATTCTTGCTGGAAAAACAGAGAGAGCAGGATAAAACCAGTTATCATTACTCATCAAAGGGAAAAAATTATTTCATCCAGCCTTTCCAGGTAATTAGCATGACATCATCTAAAAGCCCATGGTGTGAAATGGGTACTATCATGGAGGACTGATCTCAGCTCTTTAGGTTCTTCACTTCAACATAAACTTTGAATAAATAGAAGAAAATAAAGCAAATATGGTATTGTTTGTTATTTGGATAGCTTAAAACTTTTCATCCTGGAAATTACATCAAAGAATAATAAGATACCAATGCCTGTTGAAAAGGTCTAATTCTGTTGAATTAGAAGTTTTCATGGGCTATAAGGTGCTAAATCCTTGGGAACAGATTTGTACATCTGATTTTAAAAGTCCTTTGTATTTAAAACATGTAAATAAACAAATATATCTCCCACATCAACAGGAAATTCCCTGGATAATTTTGGAAATGGGCATTGATGGCACTAATGGCAGCATCCTGGTTTAGCATATGTAAGTTCAATTATGATAGAATAAGTTTAGTTATGATGGGATAAGTTCAATTACGATGGAATAAGTTCAATTATGATGGAATATGTTATAAACTGCAGTGGTCAATTTTAGAAAACATTATTATTTGTATTAGAAAAAAATTTAATGGTAAAAATATAGTAATTCAGGACTTTAAATGAAGAAAAATGTCCTAACATTTTAATAATTCCTAACATAATAGAATAAGTAAAATAAAATTGGGAAGAGAGTGAATCAGTTTCTCCTACAGGCGTTAGTCCCCCATTTTTAAAATAAAAGGCATGGGCCAGAATATTTTTAAGTTGCTTCCTGGTGGCAAAAGATGAAGAACTCCAAGTTTGTGTGTGAACACAGATTAAAGGGAAACCCTCCTGCCTGCAGCCAGAGCTCCTATAATTCTGGCAGTCCACTCTTATCCCTCACCTCACTCCATTTTGCCTTAAATCACACAGCTCACCAGGAACCATTCCACTATACCAGGACCAGTTTTCTCAACCCATTTATGGACTCTCACCAGGTTACTCCTTTCATTTGGAATGTCATCCCTACATCACTTAAATTCCATTTTTTTTCCTTCAAGGCACAGGTCACTGTTTGCTTCTTCTGTGAAGCTTTGCCTGAATAGATCAGTTCTGGCTCTTTCATCTTTCTGAGCTATTGTTTGTCTGATATACAGTGTTATATAGTCCACTATTTACTGCGGATGTTTCATTTAGTTTAAGAGCTTGGGCTGTGGAACCAGGCTACCTAGATTCAAACCTCATCTATACCACTTATTTACCTTAAGACCTTGGGCAGTTGGTTAACTTCGATTAACCTCTTTATATCTTGGTTCCATCACTTGTAAACTGGGGATAATGTGGTATATACTTCAGGAGTTCTGTATCATGGAACTATTTCTGCCAAATCATCCTAAGTCACTGAGAATGTTTCAAGAAATGTGTTTAGCATTCTTCAGTGTCAACATTATAAAACATTTTTGTGGTCTATTTAAAAATACATAGGTATACAGTATTATTTTAATACATCCATGTCCATGTAAGCAATTAAAATACAAATAAATCAATAACATTGTCTCACCACCTAGAGATAATTTTTGTTTAAATTGTTACATTTATTCTTACAGATATTCTTTCAAAAATTGTGATAATTTTAAAATATGTCCACAAAGTCTTTAAGACTACTGCAGAAGGCAGAGCCTAATTCCCTTCCCACTGAGAGTGGGTCAAATTTAGCTTGTCTAGCTGTTAAAAAGTGGCAAATGTGGCGATGTGTGATTTCTGAAACTCGGTCATAAAAAGCATAGCATCTCTCTTGCTCTCTGCTTTTCTCCCTCTCATCCTCTCTCCCTCTCTCTTTGTCTCACCACTCTCTCTATGGGAGCCAGCTGTCATGTGGGGACATTCAAGCAGCACAATAAAGTGGCACATATGGCGAAGAACTGAGGCCTCCTGCCAATAGCTACATGAGTGCTCCATCTTGAAAGCAGATCCTCCATCCCCAGTCAAGTCTTCAGAGACTGCAGCCCTAGCCAACATTGTGACTCCAATAACATGAGCAACCCTGAGCTGGAACCACCCAGTCAAGTCATTCCCAAATTCCAGACACACAGAAACTATGAGATTATGTTGTTTTAAGCCACTAAGTTTTGGGGTAATTTGTTGAGCAGCAATAAATAATACACACACACACACACACACACACACAGTGTTCTCCTGCCTCACAGAATTACTCACACACTGTATATATAGAAATCACAGGTTTACTGATCTTTCCACCCCTACAGTAGAAACTGCTTGGGAAAAGGGAATGTTTAGTTCTTAGTTGTTATATCCAGTACCTAGCACACTGCCTGCCATATTGTAAAGTTCAGAGCTTCTTTGATGAATAAATGAGAGTGTGACTAATGCAGAAATAGAAGGAAAAGTGGAAGACCATTGTTGAAAGATGTGACCATGAAAGAAAAGTAGGATCATAGTGAGTTAGAAGATTAAAGTCAAGTGAAGGAGGACTGGTCCAAAACCTGGTCCTGAGACTGTCTAAGCTGAAACTAAGGATGGATCCAACATCAGGCTTTATAGAGACAAAATCGGCATCTGTCTTGGCCCTTGGAAGGCAAAAAATAAATAAATAAAACATATCATTTCTGGTATCTTTTTATTTACACTAATCAAAGGTCATATGAGAGTATATAGATTACCTTGATATTTAGTCAACATAACACTTGTGAATGAATAAGACATATAATTCTGATTTATTGTCATTATCAGAATGTTCACGTTCAAATTCTAGATGTATTTGGAGAGAAGTATTCTACATATAACTTGAAGTAAAAAAAAAATTCATGGGCTTTACACATTGAAATTCTTTCAAACTGTTGAAGCATAAATGTATATTGATCACAAAACTTAAACGCTACTACAATTGATGATGTGAAAGCTGTTAATTTTATACTCAAAGACAATTATTAAGTATTTTTAAATAGTTAAATAAGTAGGGACATAGATTGACAGTTTACACCATATTAAGTATGAGTATTCTTTGATGAATTAATGAAGAAGATTAATTCCTCTCTAAAGCACCAAGCATTTTATACAGACTTAAATAGAAGGCCAAATAACAGAGATTAAACTATATTATAAGTCTATGCTTTCAGGGATTGATTTCAGTGCTATCATTTACACTATTAAACTATATAACACAACTATTTCTGAACAGTTAAGAAAGCAACTTTCTCAAGCAATGCACAGAGCTTTTTTGAAGGTGACTGCTTCAACTGAAGTGTATCACCATGACCAAAGTTCAAGTCCAACAGATGAGGAATAGATATCCTTAGACTTATCTGGTTACTAGTAGAGCAGCACATGCTAAGTTGCCTCAGTTATGTCCCACTCTTTGCGACTGCATGGACTCTAGCCCACCAGGCTCCTCTGTCCATGGGATTCTTCAGGCAAGAATACTGGAGTTGGGTTGCCATTTCCTACTCCAGGGGATCTTCCCAAACCATGGATCGAACCCACATCTTGAGAGTCAATTCCTAGGCAGGTTGATAAGAAGTCTGGGGGTCCCCGAGGAGAGAGGGGTCTGGGGTTCTCAAGGAAGAGATAGGGGTCTGGAATTTTCAAGGAGGAGGAAAGGACAAACGTTTTATTTTGTTTTTTCTCTACTTTCCTTAGTCTTAGTCACATGTTTTTTTTTTTTTTTTCTTTAAGCCTGGAACTGATGATTACACAACAAACAACTCAGTTTAAACTGTTCAATTCAATTCAATTCAGTCACTCAGTCGTGTCCGACTCTTAAACCCTGTGCTGCTACTGCTGCTAAGTCGCTTCAGTCGTTTCCGACTCTGTGCGACCCCATAGATGGCAGCCCACCAGGCTCTGCCATCCCTGGGATTCTCCAGGCAAGGACATTGGAGTGGGTTGCCATTTCCTTCTCTAATGCGTGAAAGTGAAGTCACTCAGTCGTGTCCGACTCTTAGCGATCCCATGGACCACAGCCCACCAGGCTCCTCTGTCCATGGGATTTTCCAGACAAGAGTACTGGAGTGGGGTGCCATTATATAACAACAATGTATCCTGCTTGAGGACAGTTTCTCCTTCCTGAAAACCTTCTGACTAGTTCTGATATCTTAGAATGCATGCTATGGGAGTGGGTCTGGTAGGCTCTTCCTATTGTTAAATTCTAATCCTGTTATCCTAAAATGTAAGTTATGGGAATGAGTCTGTAAAATTTTTACAACCTTGAGACATTCTTTTGATTTGTAATAGCTAATTTAAAAAGTATATAATTCCCTTGCTAAAGACTAGTAAGGGGGCACTCTCCATCCTCCTTCTGATGTTTATGTCAGAAGCTTTCTCTGTCCCTTTTTATACTTTAATAAAAGTCTGCTATATAAAAGCCCTTGAGTGATCAAGCCTGGTCCCTGGTCCCAAAGTTAAATCTTCTTCTTTGGAGATCACGAATCCGACACCATTCACCATAAGCTATCATCTTGGAGGCTCATCTGGGATTTTCAGGACGAAGTAAGAACACTCAGAGCTCTAGCCACTCTGCTTTCTCAGTACACACATTTTCTGCTTTACTTGCTAAACTCTTCCGTGTGCTTATGTGGATGAATGGCACACTCTGCATGAAGCAAGGGATGAGCCCTGCTCTGTGATTCCACTGTGCCTTGTAATGACTGAAGGCGGCCCCAAAAGGGGAGCCTTGTCTGGGGTTTATACCAACCAACCAATGGCAAGAGACACCCAAGTTCCCTGTGAGGGGAGCAACCAAACATGGGCAAAGCATGTGGGCCAAACTTTCCTTTCTCAGTCAGTTTTTCCTGGTCTCTTTGACCATTTCAAAATTACGTAGGAAATTAGGACTACCAACTTAATCTGTCAAATCATAGACTTTCAATGGACTTGTGATTCATGCCATTACTATATACTTTTACTTAGACGCCAAGCTTGGTAGTCATGGGAACCCAGACTTGCTAGCGAATGTGAAGTTTCTAAGAACATAGGTTCAGAATCCCAGCTTGGGAGTACAGTGGGCTTCTTCCTTTCATAGTACTAACTCTTAGTGGACTAGATAAAGCTCTCCAGTGGTTTACTGATATGGCAATGATTCATTGCTTCTACTGCCGTCAGGACTATACTCAGGAATGTGAACGGGGACACATAAGATGGAAGCTTCCTCTAGTAATACTAGCTTACTAGCTTGGAAAAATTCTGGGTAACTACTCTGGCAAATCAAACAAAGGTCGTAGTGGTATGGAACTAGAAATAAATTCGGGATGCCATCAGGTCTACCCCTGGTGCATCTCCACCCTGCTTCATTGGTAGAACCAGGAGGGACGAGTAAGGTGCCTGTGTGGGTAAGGGACAGACTAAGCCCAGCCAAGGAAGGGAAGCTTCAGAGGAAAGTCTGTCTACACCCTCATCTAGAGCAGGGAGGGATGCCTCTGATGGAAGGAAGCAAATGCGCTGGTCACCGCTTTTTTCTCTCTTACAGAGGGGAGGTACTCAAAGTTACAGACTCCACGCTTGGATTGTGTCCTGAAAAACTGGGATAAGTTTGACCCCCAGAGTTTAGAGAATACAGGCCTGACTTTCTTTGGCAAATCTGCATGGCCACAATATACAATGGAGGGTGGCGGACAAAGGCCGGTTGAAGGATCTCTTAATTACGATACTGTTTTACAACTAGACCGGTTCTGCAGAAGGTAAGGCAAATGGGTAGAAGTGCCATATGTGTTACTGTTTTTCTCTCTGAGACATATACCAGACTCACGTCCTAAGGGTACAGATTTGGGTGTAAAGCCTTCAGCTCCCTCCTGTCCTCTTACTCTGCCTCTGCCTCTGTATCTTGGGCTCACAACTGAGCAAGATGAGGGTCAAGGAATCCCTCCAGGAAAGGTTGCCTCAGTCTCAATAGAAGTTCAAACAACCCCAGTTCCAAGGCAGTCTCAGACTTCTTTGGTTTCAATAGAAACTCAGACAGTCAAAGTAGAGGAGGCACAGACAACCAAAACTAAGGACAAGACAGAGGACAAGAGAGAGGATGAAGATGATAAAAAGCAGGTTTCTCTAATCTATCCCTGGGAATGTATGCAAAGGGTAGCTAGAGGGGCTGAGGAACAGCCACATAACTTACTGCCTCTTGAGGAAGCCCCCACTGGGGAAGATAACCAATCCATAAGCCCTTTTCTTACCCAGAGGTACAGCAGATAAAGAGAGATCTTGGAGACTATCTAGAGGATCCAGAAAAGTACATAGAAGCCTTAAGGGACTAACTTTACTTTATGAGCTTACTTGGAGAGATGTAATGTATGTCTTGGGAGAGATTTTGACTCCTGACTTGAGAGTTCAAGTTTTGGGGGAAGTTACTGCTTTTGGAGATGACTGGCTTGAGCATGAGGCAAGGAGGAAAAAGGGAACATGAAATAGCTGTCTTCCCTATGGGGAGCCAAGCAGTTCCCATAGCAGAGACAGACTGGGACTATAACATGGCTAAAAGAGAACCACTATAACACTATAACATGGCTAAAAGGGAACCACTTTACCAGAACCACTTTGCCAGATGTATTCTTGTAGACCCAAGTGAACATGCTAAGACTTTAAACTATGTTAGGTTGACTGACATAGAACAGGGAGAGAAGGAAACTCCTGATAGTTCAGTTCAGTTCAGTCGCTCAGTTGTGTCTGACTCTTTGTGACCCCATGAATCACAGCACGCTAGGCCTCCCTGTCCATCACCAACTCCTGGAGTTCACTCAGACTCACGTCCATCGAGTCCGTGATGCCATCCAGCCATCTCATCCTCTGTCATCCCCTTCTCCTCCTGCCCACAATCCCTCCCAGCATCAGAGTCTTTTCCAGTGAGCCAACTCTTTGCATGAAGTGGCCAAAGACTGGAGTTTCAGCTTCAGCATCATTCCCTCCAAAGAAATGGAGTAGCCATCATGGTCAACAAAAGCGTCCGAAATGCAGTACTTGGATGCAATCTCAAAAACAACAGAATGATCTCTGTTCGTTTCCAAGGCAAACCATTCAATATCACAGTAATCCAAGTCTATGCCCCAACCAGTAATGCTGAAGAAGCTGAAGTTGAATGGTTCTATGAAGATCTACAAGACCTTTTAGAACTAACAACCCAAAAAGATGTCCTTTTCATTATAGGGGACTGGAATGCAAAAGTAGGAAGTCAAGAAACACCTGGAGTAACAGGCAAATTTGGCCTTGGAATACGGAATGAAGCAGGGCAAAGATTAATAGAGTTTTGCCAAGAAAATGCACTGATCATAGCAAACACTCTCTTCCAACAACACAAGAGAAGACTCTACACATGGACATCACCAGATGGTCAACACCAGAATCAGACTGATTATATTCTTTGCAGCCAGAGATCAAGAAGCTCTACACAGTCAGCACAAACAAGACCAGGAGCTGACTGTGGCTCAGATCATGAACTCCTTATTGCCAAATTCAGACTTAATTGAAGAAAGTAGGGAAAACCACTAGACCATTCAGGTATGACCTAAGTCAAATCCCTTATGATTATACAGTGGAAGTGAGAAATAGATTTAAGGGCCTAGATCTGATAGACAGAGTGCCCGATGAACTAAGGAATGAGGTTTGTGACATTGTACAGGAGACAGGGATCAAGACCATCCCCATGGAAAAGAAATGCAAAAAAGCAAAATGGCTGTCTGGGGAGGCCTTACAAATAGCTGTGAAAAGAAGAGAAAAGGAAAGATATAAGCATCTGAATGCAGAGTTCCAAAGAATAACAAGAAGAGATAAGAAAGCCTTCCTCAGCGATCAATGCAAAGAAATAGAGGAAAACAACAGAATGGGAAAGACTAGAGATCTCTTCAAGAAAATTAGAGATACCAAGGGAACATTTCATGCAAAGATGGGCTCGATAAAGGACAGAAATGGTATGGACCTAAAAGAAGCAGAAGATATTAAGAAGAGGTAACAAGAATACACAGAAGAACTGTACAAAAAAGATCTTCATGACCAAGATAATCATGATGGTGTGATCATTCACCTAGAGCCAGACATCCTGGAATGGGAAGTCAAGTGAGCCTTAGAAAGCATCACTACGAACAAAGCTAGTGGAGCTGATGGAATTCCAGTTGAGCTATCTCAAGTCCTGAAAGATGATGCTGTGAAAGTGCTGCACTCAATATGCCAGCAAATTTGGAAACTCCTGATAAACTCCTGGTAAATTCCTAGGTAGACTACAGGAGGCTCTCTGCAAGTTTACTGATGTTGATCTTGAAGGAGCAGAGGAGAAATGATCTTAAAAGATAATTTTCTCACTCAGTCAGCTCCAGATATCTTCTGTAAGTTACAAAAACAGGCTTTAGGACTGAATCAGTCTTTAGAAAAACTGCTTCAGCTGGCTCAGACTGTATATTACAGTAGAGAAAATGAGGAGGAAAAAAGGAGGAAAAAAAAAAAAAAACGACCAGGGAAAGACTGAAGCCCCAACAATGGCTGTTAGATCCACTCTGAAGCAGCCTGAGGAAAAATGCCCAGAGGAACCCAGATGAAAAGGGATGGGCTTGCTATTATTACTGTGGAAAAGAGAGACATTTCAAGCAAAGTTGCTCTCAGGCATCTAAGCTGCCCCTTGCTCCCTGTCCAGTCTGTAAAGGACCACACTGGAGGAGAGACTGCCCCCAGAGGTGTCAGCCCCAGGGGTCAGGCTCTTGGGACAATCAGAACTGAAGGTGCCCGGGGGTCCCCACACAAGCTCCCATCATAATAACATGTGAGGAACCCCAGGTATTAATAACTGTGGGGGGCCAATCAGTCGATTTTCTTTTGGACACTGAGGCAACTTTCTCTGTGCTCACTGAAGCCCCTGGTCCACTTCCCTCTTGATCCACTACTGTAATGGGACTTTCAGGACCAGCCAAATGCTATTATTTCAGTCATCCTTTAAGCTGCAGCTGGGACTCTGTGCTATTTTCTCACAAGTTTCTGATCATGCTGGAGTCTCCCTCACCCCTTCTGGGGAGGGATATACTGAGCAAGGTCCAAACCTCTGTTTTCCTGAACATGGAACCTGCTCTTTCTTTCCCATTAGTTGAACAAAATGTAAATCCTAAATTGTGGACTGATGGAAAAATGGTGGATTGAGCACAAAATGCTGTTCCTGTCATTATCAAGGTCAAAGACCCTTGCCTATTTCCACATCAAAAGCAGTACCCACTAAAGCCTGAGGTTAAGGAAAGGTTAAAACCCATCATTGAGACTTTAAATGAGCAGGGGCTATTAATTCCATGTAATAGTCCATGCAACACTCCTATTTTGGGTGTGAAAAAGTCAAATTATAAAGGGAAACTAGTTCAAGATTTATGAATAATAAATGAGGCTGTGGTTCCTTTTACTCATATGCCAAAAACAAATGGATTTTCTTGCTCGCAGGTCTGGGTAGACACTTTTACTGGATGGATTGAGGCCTTTCCCTGCTGTAGTGCACAGGCTAAGGAAGTTATAAAATTTTTAATCCATGAAATTATTCCCAGGTTTGGGCTGCCACAGAGCCTCCAGAGTGACAATGGCTCTGCCTTTAAAGCTGCTGTAACTCAAGGGGTGTCAAAAGCTCTAGGAATAAATATCACTTATACTGTTCCTGGAGACCCCAGTCGTCAAGGAAGATAGAAAAGGCTAATGACATTATTAAGAGATATCTGCATAAATTAACTCAAGAGACTCAGGATAATTGGCTTAAATTTCTACCCATAGCTTTAATGAGGGCTCAGACTGCCCCTAAAAAGGAGGGACTGTCCCCCTTTGAAAGTATCTATGGAAGATCCTTCTTATGCACAGACATTGTTATAGAAGCCTTAGAGTTAACTAACTATATGACTCAGCTTTCAGCCTTTCAAGAGACATTATGGAAACTCTGGGAGGTGACTCCTGACCCAGCCTCTGAGTCAAACAAGCCACTGTTTAACCAGGCACCAAGGTCCTGATAAAGACTTTGAGATCTAGAGGCCAATCTCTCGAGCCCCTCTGGGAAGGCCCTTACCAGGTTATTCTTTCTTCTCCCACAGCTGTCAAGGTACCAGGAATTGATTCCTGGGTGCACCACACTCAAGTTAAAAAGTGGCACCCTGACCAAAACTAAACAATGTTGTTTTATGTCTTTACCCTCTATGGTTTCACCTTTTACTTTTCAGATGGGCCTGATAATCTATGTGGGCCTACTTCTGCTGATTCCAAAAGTCCTGAGTCTGCCATTTAACCCTCAAGACAACGCCTTCCTGTCCTCGGCTCATTCTTACACTGCATTCCACAATCAGTCTAATTTCTGGGTCTGCAAAGCACTCCCCTCTCCATCAGTTGAAGGTTTCCCATGGTGGGTTTCTCCATTTCAAGGAAAAGACTTTCTTTAACTCTGTGAATATCTTCACCAACAACAATCACGTGTGATGCCTCTCTTTAATCTGATGATATCTGGCAATCCTAAAATGGACTGGTGTAACACTTTGTACCTTAACTATGGACATAATGTGACTTTCAACTTTGATTATACATTATCTTGGTTTAATGACTATTTTGCTGCATGTAAGTTCAGGTCCTCCCTTTGCCTGGCCAGGCACTCATTGGGGCTGGACCCTCAGTCACGCTGCTTTGCTCCAAACGGGACCTACTGGATATGTGGCTCTTACGTATGGGCATGGCTTCCCCCTAGTTGGATGGGGAGATGCACCCTGCTGCTGCTGCTAAGTCATGTCAGTCATGTCCGACCCTGTGCGACTCCATAGATGGCAGCCACCAGGCTCCCGTCCCTGGGATTCTCCAGGCAAGAGTTGCCATTTCCTTCTCCAGTGCATGAAAGTGAAAAGTGAAAGTGAAGTCACTCAGTCGTGTCAACTCTTCGCGACCCCATGGACTGTAGCCTATCAGGCTCCTCCGTCCCTGGGATTTCCCAAGCAAGAGTACTAGAGTGGGTTGCCGTTGCCTTCTCCGGAGATGCAACCTAGGTTTACATTTTACTCACAGCTTCATATTTTCAGAGCTTCCAGAGAAACCTGCTGATCTGCCACACCTTAAAACTCACTGGGCAAGGTCTGTATTTCACTGTTATGATTATCTGGCTGCAATATTCATTCCCTCTCTGGGAACTACAGATGTTATGCTACGAGTTGATGCTCTTAACTTTACTCAACAGGCTTTACAAGATTCTCAAAAAGCTATTTCAGCCCTTAATGCCGAACAAATACAAATTAGAAAGGTGCTTTTACAAAACAGATTGGCCTTAGATATTCTAACAGCCATACAAGGAGGAACTTGTGCTATTATTCATACCCAGTGTTGTACATGTATACCATATATGAGTACTAATGTTACTCACTTTACTAAACACATGAACAGGCTATGGATTCTCCTGAAGCCTCAGTCACTTCACTTTGGGAAATGTTAACTAGCTCCTCTTGATGGAAACCTATCTTAAATGTAATAACTCTTATTGTTCTGTTTTTACTATTTGCTCTGTGCATCTGTAACCGTGTAACTGGATTTGTTTCTAACCATTTGAAAGCTTTTAAGTTACAAATAGTTGTCCAGGCTCCTAAGAGTCCCACAGACTCCTCCAACTATTATTTAGGGCACTTGGATAAGATACCCTCAATATGAGGGTTAGGAGAATATGTTGCCTCAACAATTTAGGGATGACACCCTTCAACAGCAGTAAGTAGTTATGGAATGAAAATGATGCCCCTTTCCCTTGGCAACACAATTCTCCTAAAAGAAAAGGGGGGGGATAAGAGAGTCAATTCCTAGGCAGGTTGATAAGAAATCCAGAGGTCCCCAAGGAGAGAGAGGTATGGAATTCTCAAGGAGGAGGAAAGGACAAACGTTTTTGTTTGTTTTTTTTTTTTTTCTCTGCATTCCTTAGTCTTAGTCACATGAAGCTTTTTTTTTTCTTTAAGCCTGAAACTGATGATTACACAACAAACAACTCAGTTTAAACTCTGTCCTAGGGATTACATAACAACAGTGTATCCTACTTAAGGACAGTTTCTCCTTCCTGAAAACCTTCTGACTAATCCTGATATCATAGAATGTATGCTATGGGAGAGGGTCTGGTAGGATTTTCCTATTGTTAAGTTTTAATCCTGTTGTCCTAAAATGCAAGTTGTGGGAGTGGGTCTGGTAAAATTTTTACAATCTTGAGACATTCTTTTGACTTGTAATAACTAATTTTAAAAAGTATATAATTCCCTTGCTAAAGACTAGTGAGGGGAGCACTCTCCATTTCCCTTCTGATGTCTATGTCAGAAGCTTTCTCTGTCCATTTTTATACTTTAATAAAACTCTGCTACACAAAACTCTTGAGTGATCAAGCCTGGTCCTGGTCCCAAAGTTAAATCTTCTTCTTTAGAGATCACAAATCCAGCACTGTTCACCATAAGCTCTGTCTCTTACATCTCCTGCATTGGCAGGCAGGTTTTTTTTTTTTACCACTAGTGCCACCTAGGAAGCCCCAGTAGAGAGAAGGGAAGGCTTAATCATATGGTGGCAGCCTTGCCCCCAGGAGAATCCTATGCTGACAGAACAAGCCTCAAAATATCTTGCTCAACCACCAACCTCATTTGAAAATTAGCATCCATTTGGTGTCATAAATGTGTATTATAGTGACCACACAATCAATCTAGCAGCTGATAGTACCAGAGAAAACATTGTCATGATCTTAAACATGATTATGATTTATAATGTCAGTCTTGTAAAAGTTCACTGTTAGATTATTCATAAAAAATATTTTGGTACATTTTCTTAGAGCTACCATATGACCCTGCAATCCCACTCCTGGCCATATATTGGGAGACAAACATGGCCTAAAAGGGTACATGTACCCAAATGTTCATTGCAGCACTCACTGTTTACAATTGCCCAAATTTGGAAGCAATCTAAATGTCCATCAAGAGAGGAATGGATAAATAAGATATGGTTCATATATACAACGGAATATTACTCAGCCATTAAAAACAAAATCATGTCACTTGCAGCAACACTGGTGGACCTAGAGATTGTCATACTGAGTGAAGCAGGTCAGAGAGAGAAGTAGAAACATTGTATGACATCCCTTATGTGTGGAATCTAAAAAGACATGATACAAATTAACTTATTTACAAAACAGAAACAGACTCACAGACTTAAAGAATGAACTTATGGTTGCTGAGAGGAAGAATAAGAGGGAAGGGATAGTTAGGGAGTTTTGGTTGGACATGTACACACTGCTATATTCATGTTGATGTCTGGTAGAAACCAACACAATACTGTTAAACAATTATCTTTAAAAATAAACAAATTTTTAAAAAAATAAAATGGATAACCAACAAGGTCCTACTGTATAGCACATGGATCTCTGTTCAATGTTATGTGGAACCCTGGATGGAAGGGTATTTGAGGGAGAATGGATACACATATATGTACGTCTGAGTCCCTTTGCCATCCACCTGAAACTATCACAAAATTGTTAATCATCTCCACTCCAATACAAAATAAAAAGTTTTAAAAAAAAAGACCCAGTGCAGCCAAATAAATAAATGAAAAAAATATTTTGGTACATTTTCAGATTTATCCTCATCATCTAGAAGTTCATTTTATGATGGTGATTTTGCACTTTGGCTTCAGATTGGACTTACTATGATTTTTTAACACTGGCCTTTGAATATTTGGCCAAAATATGTATTCAGTGAACTATAATAAAAACCACACATGATGGGAAATAGATAACCCCTGCAGTGTTTGGTAGAGGTCTGTGGCTCCAAATCTGAATAAAGGGAAATCTCAATAAGGTTTTCCTTTTGTTGTTGAGGTTGTTGCTCCCAGAGGAGGGCTGGGATTGATGGGAAGGTGTAATTAAGGGAATAGGAGAAGTGAGATGGTGTCTCTCTGACAGACAACATGGGTCAGGAGGTGGGGAAAGGGTATGATTATGGGCAGGCACATTTTGTATCTTCAACATGCCAAGCAGCACTGAGAAGAGACTCAAAAAGGAACCTTATGATACTGCAGTAACAAAATTAAATCTCCTTCTTACATAGGGTTTCAGGCAGGACTTCCTCATTCCAGATTTGTCTTTAGACCAAATGCTATTAGCCTGAAGATTGGAGATGTTTGGGTATCTACTGACAGATGCAGGAATTAATTAAGCATAGTAGTGGAGGTGCTATGGGTCTGCAGGGATTAGAATCCCCGGGGTCACCACGTGACCAGACCAGGCCAGCACTGAGAGCCCAGACTGTGCCCCCAACGGCCACTTGCCAGACTGTCTATCTTGCGCAGTGTGGCAATCAGCTGTCCAGACCCCTAATTGCTAACCAGCTGCTTACTTCGCCTCATTGTTCACAGAGATATTTGAAGCAGAATAAAATTTACCTTCCAATTACATAGCATGCCTAAATAGCTCTCTACAATTCCTGAACCTATCTGAGTGTTTATTGAGCACCTAACATAAAAAAAAACCTGACATTCAAAAGCACTTGGCATTATCATAGAACAAGGTGGTTAGGAGTATGAAATATGGATTCCAACAGGGCTTGAAATCCTGACTCTTTCAGCTCTTTGACCTTGAGCAAGCTATTAAAAAATTTTCTGAGTCTTAATTTTACTCATATATAAAATGAGATTATAACTCTGACAGGACAGATGAACTGTAGCTACCCGTTTTTTTTTCAGCTGGAGTTCTCAAGTCTCCTCAAACTCCTGGTCATTTAACTGGCCTCACCTACCTCATTAAGGTCTTTGAATTGTTCTCCTGGTAGAAAAGATTCAAATTGGAGGAGGGATGTCAATTTGTCATAAGCTGTGTTCATTCTGAACTCAGAATTCAGGCATATTAGGAAGGAGCTAGGGCTTCCGTGGTGGCTCAGACTGTAAAGAATCCGCCTGCAATGAGGGAGATCTGAGTTTGATCCCTGGGTTAGGAAGATCCCCTGGAGGAAGGCATGGCAACCCACTCCGGTATTCTTGTCTGGAGAATCCCCATGGACAGAAGAGCTTGGCAGGTTACAGTCCATGGGGTTGCAAAGAGTCAGACACAACTGAACAAAATAAGCACAGCACAACACAGGGTCTATTTAAGGGCAGGCCAAAGAGATACAGGAAAGATCGCCTCCTCAAGAGAAAGCAAAGTCCAAACAGCCTGACTCAAGACTGAGGGGCCAGTACATTTAAAGAATCACCAGAATTCTGACCATAAATATTTTAGTTACATCTTAGTGCATTCAATGATGCAAAGTGTACCCTATTATAGTATTTGCCAATCCAGAGATTTATGAGGTATCCCTCTCAGGTGTCAAAGACTTAGTGTATTATCTTATAGAGTCTCTCTATTCTTTTAAATAACATTTAAGTTGGTTTCCAAACTCTGGGATAACAGGAAGCTTACATAAGCTACTAAAGGCAACTGAAATCCATAGCAAATAATAAGCTATTTGCTTAGATTTCCTGGGCAGGGGATGTTTCCATCAGGTTATGTTAGAACAGCATCTACCTGAGCAGAGAAATTTATTTCTGTATTTACTGAGAGCTCCCTATGAGTAAAGTACTAAATAAACAGTGTGCTTAGACAAAGGGTTACAAAGGCAGCAAGATATAAGCCCCACTTTCAGGCAATTTGTACTTTAGTTTGACTAAAAGTAACAATAATAGTTTATATCTCTGTGACAGTTTACATTTTTCAGAGTTTTAATACCTATCCTCATTTCATCCTCAAAGATTCCCATGACCACTGTAAAGATGAGGAAACTGAGGTTCCAAGAAGTAAAGACATTTTTTGAATATTATGAATTGAATACATAACCACAATTCAAGCACGTCTTCTGACTCTTGGTTGAACTGTCTCATGCATTATAGTTGCATCTTAAGAATAAAAAATCTATGCCTTTGCTTTATCAAGGTAGAAGGGAAGAAGCAGAAAAAAGTTTTTTGATTGATTTCCCCAATCAATCAGGACCCAGTTGGGGGCTGTTATAGTCCATCTGGCTCTGACAAAAAAGCTATCAAGGAATGAGTAGAAAAAGAAAACTGTTTTTCTACCATCCAAAAGAGCCACCTGGGAAGCCCCAAAGAAGGAAGTGGAAAAAAACAGAAAGTATTAAGAAGACTTGAACTAGAATCAATGGTGTGATGACATACTCTCTTACAGTATCTTTCTTGTTTACCTTTATATGTCCCAGTGCCTGCAACAGGGCCTGGGACATAGTAGATATAGGCACGCAATAGAAAATGTGTTGTGCAAATAAAATATCAATGGGAGCAAACAGATAACCATGAACATATCTTAGTACATATTGTAATTTCAAACATGGTAAAGAAGGAATCACAAAGCAATAGGGCTTAGGTGTTTAACACAAGGAGTTTGGGAAATTAACTATTTGGAGAAAATCAAGTTATAGTCTTATTTTATAATATAATCTCATGCTTTTTCGGTCACCCTGGCCAGGCTCCTCTGTCCATGGGGATTCTCCACACAGAAATACTAGTGGGTTGTCATGCCCTCCTCCAGGGGATCTTCCCAACCCAGGGATCAAACTCAGGTCTCCTGCATTGCAGGCAGACTCTACCATCTGAGCTACCAGGGAAGCTCAAGAATCCTGGAGTGAGTAGCCTATCCCTTCTCCAGTGGATCTTTCTGGCCCAGAATTGAACTGGTGTCTTGTGCACTGCAGGCAGATTCTTTATCAGCTGAGTGAGCTACGAGGGAAGCCCCAAGATAATCTCATAATGTCAAGTAAATGCCAGATTAATCAAGGAGACACATGCCAAGAACAAAACAATTTTTTAAGGCAGAAACTAACTAGAAATTGCTATTTCATTAATTCCTAATTGATTTTCTAAATATAAAGTAAGAAATCATGCTGTAAACAGCTAATAGCAAGATTACATTAAAAAAAAAAGACTTGGTTCTTGATTTTAAATTTTTAAATGTCTGTATGCCCAAGAACACCATGAATGTCATTTATGAGCTAGGAAATATATTAACAATAAATAAAACAAATATTAATAATTTAGCATATTTAAAATATAAAAAGCATGTAAAAGCATCACTTATGTAAAGAACTAACAACTCAATAGAAAAATAAATAAACTAAGAAAATGGTAAAAGACATAAAAAACTAATTTATAGAACAAAAAATGGAAAATAGCTGTAAAAATTCAACCTCACTGCTAATCAAAGAAATAAAGGAACACTGAAATATTCTTATGTATTTGTAAAAATTTAAATTACAATGCTCAATACTGTCAAAAGCTTGATGAAACAGCCCTCCTATAAATTGATGGAATAAATTAAAATGGCACAAACTTTCTAGAAGGCAATGTGGCAATTGTGACCAGATTTTTTAAATGTACATGGACTATAAATCAGTACAGACATAGCTCCCAAATATTGTGGGTTGGGTTCCTAACCACCACAATAAAGCAAATATCATGATAAAGTGAGTCACACAACTTTTTTGTTTCCCCAGTACATAAAAAAGTTATATTTACACTATACTGTAGTTTATCATGTGTGGAATAGCATTATGTCTAAAAAGGACATTGTACAAACCTAATTTTCAAATATTTTATTGCTCAAAACTACTAACCATCATCTGAGCTTTCAGCAAGTCATAATCTTTTTCCTGATTGTCTTGCCTCAATATGGATGGTTGCTGACTGATCAGAGGCATGGTTGCTGACCAATCAGAGTCATGGTTGCTCAAGGTTGAGGTTGCTATAGCAATTTCTTAAAATAAGACAATAGTGAAGTTTGCTACATCAATTGACTCTTCTTTTCATGAACAATATGTACAGTAGAACCTCTTTCAAAATTGCAATCGGTCCTCTGAAACACTGCCACTGCTTTATCAACTAAGTTAATGCAGTATTCTAAGTCTTTTGTGGTCATTTCAACAGTCTCCACAGCATCGTCATCAGGAGTGGATTCCATCTTAAGAAACTACCTTCTTTGATCATCCATAAGAAGCAATTCCTCATCCATTAAAGTTTTATTATGAGATTGAAGCAATTTAGTCATATCTTCAGGCTCTACTTCTAATTCTAATCCTCTTGTGGTTTCCACTCCACTGCAGTTTCTTCCTACATTGAGTCTTGAATCCCTCAGTCATCTATGAGGGTTGGAATCAGCTTCTTCCAAACTCATGTTAATGTTGATATTTTGATTTCATAAACATTCTTAATTTCAGTTCTTCTGCCCATTTTTAATTAGTTTTTTTGATATGTCGAGTTAGTATGAGCTGTTTATAGTGTTAGTATGTTATTCACTCAGTTGTGTCCAACTCTTTGCAACCCTATGGACTCTTAGCAACCTCTGTTGATACTTTACTGTATATCTCAGAATAGTGACATTGTAAAGACTGAAAAAGTTGGCTTAAAGATCAACATTCAGAAAACGAAGATCATGGCATCCGGTCCCATCACTTCATGGGAAATAGATGGGGAAACAGTAGAACAGTGTCAGACTTTATTTTGGGGGGCTCCAAAATCACTGCAGATGGTGACTGCAGCCATGAAATTAAAAGACGCTTACTCCTTGGAAGAAAAGTTATGACCAATCTAGATAGTATATTCAAAAGCAGAGACATTACTTTGCCGACTAAGGTCCGTCTAGTCAAGGCTATGGTTTTTCCTGTGGTCATGTATGGATGTGAGAGTTGGACTGTGAAGAAGGCTGAGTGCCGAAGAATTGATGCTTTTGAACTGTGGTGTTGGAGAAGACTCTTGAGGGTCCCTTGGACTGCAAGGAGATCCAACCAGTCCATTCTGAAGGAGATCAACCCTGGGATTTCTTTGGAGGGAATGATGCTAAAGCTGAAACTCCAGTACTTTGGGCACCTCATGCAAAGAGTTGACTCATTGGAAAAGACTCTGATGCTGGGAGGGATTGGGGGCAGGAGGAGAAGGGGACGACAGAGGATGAGATGGCTGGATGGCATCACGGACTCAGTGGACGTGAGTCTGAGTGAACTCTGGGAGTTGGTGATGGACAGGGAGGCCTGGCGTGCTGCGATTCACGGGGTCGCAAAAAGTCGGACACGGCTGAGTGACTGAACTGAACTGGACTGAACTGAAGGGATTTTTTATTTGTTATTTTGTTTTTTCTTTACTGTTTTAAAATTCTTTTCAAATGTTGGTAATTGAAAAATTGTTTATTTAAGACTGTAAAGAATATCTAGAAATCTCTGGGCAATAGGATTATGAATATTCTTCACTTTCCTCTTGATAACTTCTCTGTATTTTTTCAGTATCTTTACAAAGAGCATGAATGATTTTTATTGAAAGGAAAAAAAAGTTCTTTTATACACAAAGAAGATATGGGTATCTCTTGAGTGTGACATTTTATTTCAACATAGTATTTGTACAATTCTATGAAATATATTTTTAATAATAAAGATCTGGTCTGAATAAGCTAGAATAGATGAAGAGTTCAAAATGGAAACAAATTTGGCAGTGAGTCCCAGGTATCAAATATCCTTTCAGTTCTTTCCACAAGGAAAATGTGACAGAAATGAAGACTTATTCCCCTCATTTTCTGTTCAGCTTCCATGGCAGACTGTGGGATGGAGAAAGCTTAGCTGCAGACTTGCTGTTTTGTGCTTCGAATTTGAGGGAGAAAGGAACAATAGTTAGGGTGTGGCTAAGTGGAGAGGTCTTAAGAGTAGTATTTATAAGATCTGTACACATTTTTTCCCTGGTGGCTCAGAGGTTAAAGCATCTGCCTCCGATGTGGGAGACCTGGGTTCGATCCCTGGGTCGGGAAAATCCCCTGGAGAAGGAAATGGTAACCCACTCCAGCATTCTTGCCTGGAGAATCCCATGGACAGAGGAGTCTGGCGGGCTACAGTCAATGGGGTCACAAAGAGTCGGACACGACTGAGCGACTTCACTTCACAAGTTAAAACAAAAAAATGTCGCTGTAAATAATGTGTTTATTTCACCTTTGTTTGAAATTTAAATAATGGTAAGCAACTTTTCAATAAAAAATATCGAAAGGTAACAGTGGCTGACATATTGAGGGCTTGCTCTATGTCAAGCACTGTATTAAATTTTGGCCATGCAGTTTTTCCTTTAATCTGAACAGCAACTCTACAAGATAGGAACTATTTGAATCTCCATTTGAAAGATTTTGGAGAAATGAGCTCAAAGAGATTAAGTAATTTGTCTACATTCCTAGTAAGCAGTAGATCTGAATTACCAGGTTTATCTGAAGTTAAGCTCCAAGCACTTTATAATATATTACCTAATATATCTACTAAAGCTAAAAAAACAACAAAAATGCGTTCACATGGTCACCAACATACTAACTAAAAAGTTAAATAATAACACTGTCCTTAAAAGCCCCAAACAAGAAACTACCCAAACGAACATCAGTCATTGAACAGATAAATTGTAGTATATTTACACAATGGAATGAATTATCTACAACTACATGCAACTAAGAGATACACCACAAACAAATAGGCTATCACAAGCATAACGTTGAGCAAAAGAACTCAGGCCCCAAAGAGGACATAATGCATGATTCAATGTACTTATTTAAAACATGTGAAAGACAATCAAACCCAATCTATGGCTTCAAAATCAGGATAATGATTACTCTTTGAGGTTGGAAGGTGGTGGCAGGTGAGGATAGTGGCACATGAGGGGTTTCTGAGATGCTTTTAATGTTCTATTTCTCGATCTGGGTCCTGGTTACAAGAACATGCTTACCTTGTGAAAATAAATTGAGCTGTACACCTGCCATATATGTAGCTCTCTATAGCTAGTGATGCCAGAGAAAAACGTGGTTGGTGACAGACATCTAGTTCAGTTGCTACCATGGGGAAACCTCAAACACACTCCATGCACAAGAAAGTAGTACAAAGTGATAAAGGTGGGTTGTGGAAATACTGACCTGATAATGATCAGCTTTCTGAGATATAAACAATTAGCAGTGGGGAGTGAAAAGTAATATGCCACAACAAGCTCACTTGGTTACTTTTCCATCAGAATTCAGAACCACAGAGTGTCTGTTTGGACAGCAGGAAAAGTGTTTGCTTTAATATCACCACCTGCAGAATGAAATTCAACCAATTAAGTTAGGAAATTGCCATTTGCAGATAATTATTATTTAGTTGGTTTCTAACTTCATAGCTCTGCAGCCATTTGAGGACAAGGTCTCAAAACTGCCACAGGGTGTGGTGTTGGAGTTGGTCTATTTTAACTTAATGATCTGGAAGAGGAAATAACCAGCATGGTAATGATATTGCAAACGATGCTAAATTGAGAGTGTTGCAAATGCTAATAAAGGCAAAGGAACAAAATGAGAAGACTTTGCTGATAAAATCTGGGCTTTAGTAAATAATAGCAGTGCATTGAATTCCTAAATCTCTACCCTAACAATAGATTCCTGAACAACTCTTTTGTGCTCAAAAAAAAAGTCTCATATCTAAAAAAATTGAATATTCTATTTCAGTATTGCAATCCTAAATAAACTTTATACAATTATAGGATAGTATTAAATTTAAAGAAAAGTTGTAAAAATTGTAGAGTCCCCATATACCCCACACCCAGTTTTCTCTATTATTAATATGTTACATTAGTATGGTACATTTCTCACAGTTAATGAACCAATATTGATATGTTATTATTTATTAAAGTTCATACTCTTTGCAGATTTCCTTAGTTTTTACCTAATGTTCCTTTTCTGTTCCAGGATCCCATACTGGACACCATATTCTATTGGCAGTTTTGAAGACCATGGGTCAGGTATTAGTATTTTGAAGAATGTCCTTCAGCTGGAATTTCTCTGATGTTTTGCTCATGATTAGACAAGGATTGTGGGTTTGGGGAAAGAAGACCACAGAAATAAAGTACCAATCTCATTACATCATTTTCAGGGTACATACTATCAACATGATTTATCACTGCTGATTTTGACCTTGATCACTTGGCTAAGAAAGTGTTTGCCAGATTTCCCCAATGTCCTTACTTTCCCCCCAACCCTCAGCAAGATTTCATTTTTCTTATGGCTGAGTAGTAATTATTCCATAGTGTGTATATGTTTCTGTATGTCTGTGTATGTGTGTATTTCACATCTTCTTTAACCACTCATAATTAATTTATGACAAAGGAGCAAAGAACATACAATAGAGAAAAAATAATCTTTTGAATAAAGGGTGTTGGGAAAACTGGACAGACATGTACAAAAATTTAAATTAGAACACTATTTCACACCATACACAGAAACAAACTCAACATGGAATAAAGACTTGAATGTAAGACCTGAAACCATAACACCCTTACTGGAAAACAGACAGTGTGCTCTTTGACACTGGTCTTAGCAATATTTTTCTAGATATGTATCTTCAGAAAAGAAAACAAAAGCAAAAATAAAAAGGACTACTTCAAACTAAGAAGCTTCTGCTCAGCAAAGGAATCTTTCTGCTTTCTTTCAAAAGTGAAAGTGAAGTCGTGTCTGATTCTTTGCAACCCCACAGACTGTATAGCCTACCAGGCTTCTCCATCCATGGGATTTTCTAGGCAAGAATACTGGAGTGGATTGCCATTTCCTTCTCCAGGAGATCTTCCCAACCCAGGGATTGAACCCAGGTCTCCCTCATTGTAGGCAGATGGTTTACCATCTGAGCCACCAGGGAAGTCCTGCTTTCTTTTGAGTCTTTTTAATTAGTGTATTTTTGACCATTCACATTTAAGATGACTATTGATATAGCTGGATAAAGAATCTGCCTGCAATGCAGATGACGCAGGAAATGCGGGTTAGTTTCCTGGGTCAGGAAGATCCCCTCGAGGAGGAAATGGCAACCCACTTCAGTATTTTTGCCTGGGAAATTCCCTGGACAGAGGTGCCTGGTGGGCTACAGTCCATGGGGCCACAAAAGAGTCAGACACAACTAAGTGACTGAGCACATCTTGTTGAGTATTTTGTATGATTTCATTTTGTTTCCTCTCTTAGATTATAAGTCATATACAATTTTTTAAAAACTCCTAGCGATGATTCTAGAGTTTCCAACATATTCTTTTAACTAATCTAATTTCATATCTAAATAACACTATATGCTTTAAGTGTGGTCAAGTACCTTAGAGTATTCCAATTCTCCCCTCCCATTTTTGTAACTTTTCTGTCTTGTCATCCTGCTTATTTAACTTATAGGCAGAGTACATCATGAGAAACCTTGGGCTGGAGGAAGCACAAGCTGGAATCAAGATTGCCAGGAGAATTATCAATAACCTCAGATATGCAGATGACACCACCCTTATGGCAGAAAGTGAAGAAGAACTAAAGAGCCTCTTGATGAAAGTGAAAGAGGAGAGTGAAAAAGTTGGCTTAAAGCTCAACATTCAGAAAACGAAGATCATGGCATCTGGTCCCATCACTTCATGGCAAATAGATGGGGAAACAGTGGAAACAGTGGCTGACTTTATTTTTCTGGGCTCCAAAATCACTGCAGATGGTGATTGCAGCCATGAAATTAAAAGACGCTTACTCCTTGGAAGGAAAGTTATGACCAACCTAGACAGCATATTCAAAAGCAGAGACATTACTTTGCCAGCAAAGGTCCATCTAGTTAAGGCCATGGTTTTTCCAGTAGTCATGTATGGATGTAAGAGTTGGACTATAAAGAAAGCTGAACGCCAAAGAATTGATGCTTTTGAACTGTGGTGTTGGAGAAGACTCTTGAGAGTCCCTTGGACTGCAAGGAGATCCAACAAGTCCATCCTAAAGGAGATCAGCCCTGAGTGTTCACTGGAAGGACTGATGTTGAAGCTGAAACTCCAACACTTTGGCCACCTGATGCGAAGAGATGACTCATTTGAAAAGACCCTGATGCTGGGAAAGATTGAGGGCAGGAGGAGAAAGGGACGACAGAGGATGAGATGGTCAGATGGCATCACCAACTTGATGGACATGGGTTTAGGTGAACTTCAGGAGTTGGTGATGGACAGGAATGCCTGGTGTGCTGCAGTTCATGGGGTTGCAAAGAGTGGGACACGACTGAGTGACTGAACTGACTATCATTTGTTCATTCATTTCATTTCAGATTTCATTTATCCATGTTATAATCACTAAATGTATTGTTACTATTATTACTTTAAGTAGTCATTCTTAGATCAATTAAAAATGAAAAACTTAAAAGATTTTACTGTGTTTTCAATTATTTATTTCCCAATGATCTTTCTTTTTATAGATCCAAGTTTCTGCCCTATGTCATTTTCGTTTTACCAAAAGAACTTCTTTTGATATTTCTTGCAGGGCAAACCTGCTGGCAGTGGACTGTCTTAGTTATTGTTTGTCTGAGAAAGGTTTTATTTCTCTTTCATATTTGCACATTAATTTCTTTAGATATAGAATTCTAGATTGGTGATTATTTGTTTTTAAAACTTTATTTCATGCCACCTTTTTCTTGCTTGCATGGTTTCTGTTTAGAAGGCCACTATATTTCTATATAGGTAAAATGTTTCTACTTCCACTGTAACCCATCTCTCCAAATTTCTGGCTTCTTTGAAGAGTCTCTCTTTGTCTTGGGTTTTCTGTAGTTTAAATAGGATATGCCAAGGTATGGGGTTTTGAAGAGGGTTGCTTTTGTTTTTGTTTTGGAGAGGGAACTATTTTTCTTGCTGGTTTTTTATGAGCTTCCTTGATTGGTGGTTTATGTACATCATTAGTGTTGGAAGGTTTTCAAACGTAACTGCTTCCAATTGTTTTTCTGCTCTGTTCTCTCTTTTCTATTAATAGTATTCCATTTACATGTATGTTATATTTTTTGAAATTGTCCCACAGTTCTTAGATGCTCTTTTCTGTTTTTTTCCCCACTGTTTATTCTCTTTGCACTTGAGTTAGAAAAGGTTTCATTAACCTATTTTCAAGCTCATTGAATCTTTCTTCTGTCAAGTTAAACCTATAGATGAGTCCATCAGCAGCATTTCCTTTTGACTCTTTCTAGAGTTTCAGTCTCTGTACTTAACATTACCCATCTGTTCTTGCATATTGTCTACTTTTTCTATTGGACAAAAAACAATATTGCCTGCCATTTCAGTAAACAATGACTGTTGCCTGCCATCAAGCCATCAGCCACTACAGACACCTCCAACAATGCACCCTGAGGGGAATTCAGGATAGAGAAAAACTAGATACTGGCCCTGGATAGTTAAGATACATAGAAAAGGAATAATTTCAATGAGCCCAGACTCTTACATCTTCCCATGCATAGAAAAGAACTAAAATCATTAATTTGAGATCTCTGATTTTTGCGATTAGAAAAAAATCTTTGGATGTTTCACTTCATGTTTTGTTTTGTTTCTTCAACAAAAACTCCTACATACCCTGTTGCTCCCCTACCTCTGTGGAATAGTTTTCTCAGCGCTATCTGAGAAGCTACCTCCCAGGCTATAGTCCTCAATAAAACCCTGAATAAAACATAACTCACAACTTTTAGGTTGTGCATTTTTCTAGTCAGCAGCCTTTAAATATTAATCACTGTCATTTTAGATTGTCTAATTAATAAAACTTCTGTTTTATATCTGAGTCTGGTTCTTATGATTGCTTTATCTCTTCAGACTCTTTTTTATCTGGCATCCAGGCATGCCTTGTAATCTATTGTTGAAAACCAGACGTATATGTGTGTGTGTGCACTCAGTCGTGTCTGACTCTTTGTAATCCCATGGACTGTAGCCCACCAGGCTCCTCTGTCCATGGGATTTTCCAGGCATGAATATTGGACCAAGTTGCCTTTTCCTTCTCTAGGGGATCATCCCAACCCAGGGATAGGACCTGAGTCTCTTGTGTCTGCTGCATTGGCAGGTGAATTCTTTACCACTGTGCCACCCAGTAATAAGTACTGAGGCAAAGAGGCTTTTAATGTGAATATGATTGTTAATCTGGCTGGAAACTGGGCTCTGTTTAATGGTTTCTGTAGTTATAAGTGCCAAAAACTTCAAAATCCTCTACTGTCTTTTCCTTCTCCAAAACAAAAACAAGGATACTTCCAAAAGTACTCATCAAAGAAAGTATTTCTTGCTGCTTTTTTGGCTATAATTTACCCTTACTATACTAGACTTATGGTAAGTATGTAGGAGGTGAGCATTTGATAATATTTTGCTTCAATCTCAGAGTTTTAGTGGTCCTGTGTCTCAGAGCTATAACCTTCACAAATATTTCTCCAGTGACATGGATTTTCCCCCTGCCCTGACTCTCTTCTTGGCTGCAATATTCACAATCAATTTCCTAGGTGAAGCTCTGACCCTTGTTGATCATGCTTTTCTACCCTAGGTAAAGCAGGAGGACTAGAGGAGCCTGGCTGAAGTGGGAGGAATGCTTTTCCTCCATTTGAGGTAAATATCAGGAAATGTCTTTTCCTCTCGAAGCTATAGGTTTTTGTTATGGAGAAGACCCTGGGATCATTTCACAAAGATTACTCTTCTCCTCCCCCTGCCAGAACCATGAGGGGATCTTTCTCCCATTTCCCCCAGGAGAATCTAGTTCGCCTCTGTAGGTAAATCCCACAAAATGGTGTGGCTCTTTAAAACTGCAACCCCAGGATTTTCTTACTCCCTAGCTAGTCCACACACAACCTTCAGCAATTCATCAAAAATTACCATTCAAATATTCCTATTAGTCTATATCTCCAAAGGCTTCTGCTCCATGTTAGCAGATCTCAGTTGTAACTACCTAGATGCACCTTTCTATACAGATTTCAGAGTGATTTGCCCCAGAAACTCAGTTCTCTAGTGGGTCCAAAAAAAGTTGTTGATTTTCAGCTTGTCTAGATTTTTTTCCTCATAAAAACAGGAGTGAAGACCTCTAAGCTCTTTACATGTCAGAGCTGAAACCAGAGTCTGTCCATCATTGCATTTAAATCAAAGAATATGACTAAAAGATTCCCAATGTTATATTTCTAAGAGGGGCATTGGGAAATGACATTTATCTAGTGTCTGAAATTTTATAGAGTAATAGTTTAATCAACAAATAATTGTTGAGTGCCTACTATGTGTCAAGTGCTATTCTAAGGGATGAGGACACCTCAATGAATAAAACAAAGTCTTGTCCTTTATGAAACTTATATTCCAGTCAGTGGAAGACAAAAAATGATGATCCATGCTATAAAGTGAAATAAGAGTGGGTAAGGGTGATACAGAGTGATAGAATGGAGGCTGGAGGATGCTGTTTTAAAGAAGATAGACAGATTTGCATATGTGAAGTCCTGGGGCCCACCATCTCCACTACCCAAGCTGTAAACAAAATGAGAAACAAAGAGGAAAGGAGAGCAGGGAAGAAGGAGGAAGAAGAAGACAGAAAACCCCCTTGGATGAGAAAAAATTTGGCAATACTCAAAAGAAGTAAAGGAGTATCCCTATAGGATATCTGAAAGAAAAGTATTTAGGGAACATAAAGAAGACCAGTGTGGCTGGAGTAGATTATTCCAAGAGTCACAGGAGAGGAAGTGGTAGGAAGCTTCATCATGTGGAGCCTCATTAGCCACCATAAGGATTTGAGTTTTCACTCTGAGTAAGATTGGAAACCACTGGAAAATTTTTCAAACAGAAGAATGGCATGAGTTCACACATTTTTAAAGAATTGATTTGGCTGCTGCACTGAAAACAGAGGGCTGCGAGTGGGGAAGACAAGATGGAAGAAGCTACAGAGACTATTGTGGGATGCTTTTGGAATAATCCAGGCAAGAAATGATAGTGACTTTGAAATAGTGAGATGTTGTCAGATTCTGGAATTATTTTGAAGGTGGAGCCAAAGGAATTACTAATGGATTGATTATATTATTTAAGCTTCATAACAACCCTTAGTAGAATAAGGGTAATGATATTTATGAAACATGAAGAAAGTGACCAAGGAGATCTTACCTAGGTCCCTGAGCTAGTGAGTGACAAATCAAAATTCAAAGCCTAGTTTGTTGGGCTCCAAACCCCTAACTCTGACCCTCTCATTTCTAGCCTATTAGGGTTATGAGGGATCTTTGAGTTAGCCCAATACCTCATTTTACAGAAGAGAAAAAGTGAATAGGTTAAGAGACATACTTTAGGTTCTACAATTAGCTAAGGGCAAGATTAAGACAAAAGACACTGCTTAGTGATGCTTGAATGGGTCACTTTCTACTCTGCTATACTGCCCTTTCCTCAGGTGAGTGGCAATAAACAGCCAAAGGTTGCAGATAACTTTCAATCAAACCTCTGTTCACAGTAAAAAAAGCTCTATTACAAAATCCACTGCATATTGGTCATTTTTGAGAAGGCATTACAAGAAAGGGGTGATATTTATCACACTGGACCCTGAACACTGCCTGTATTTTCAGTTATTAACAAAATTATGCAATGTCTACTGTAAGTCTTTTTAAAGAAGAAAAGGAAATAAAAAACTAAGCACAGGAGATTTATGGAATCAACCAGTTCTAGCTGCCTAAGAAACATGCCAGGGCTGGCAAAATGGTTGATTTCCATGTGTTTTTAACAGGATTCTTTGGGGATTTCTGTGCCAGTAGTATTAGCAGTTACTGTGTGACACTGCCTGTGACATTGTTCTGTTCATCTTAATTGGCTGTTTTCTCCTTGAAAAGATATTATTGAAGAAAAACAAAAACAAGAATTGTAATCCTGGAAATAAACTGGGGGCATTTCCATTTGTAAAATACTTTTTTCACCTAGTAAGATCCATTTGTCCTTCTACTTCAACTCAATGTACAATTTATTAAGCCCTGACTATAGGCCAGAAATGGGAATAAAGGATTTATGCATTGTTTATTTAAATCCTCAAAACAGCCTTATAAGGTAGGTATATTATTATCTCCATTTTACAGATGAAATGATAAAGGTTACTAAATTGCATGCCTTTCTTTGGTTCACAGAAAATCCTCGGTTTCTCTACACTTTCAACTTCCGCAAGTAAATCAAGGATTACAGTGCTATGGGATATCTCTCTTCCACTATACTTTGAATGCCTTGAGGGCACAAACTCTTGCATTTCACTTAGTTCCATTTATTCCTCACAATAACCCCATAAGATATTGTTTAAATAGCCTCCTATTTATCCCATTAGTGAGGGAGAAATTCCCATCCTAGGGAAATGGATGATCACACAGTACCAAATACTGGACATATAAGATTAACAGCAGTTTGCTGCTGCTGCTAAGTTGCTTCAGTCGTGTCCAACTCTGTATGACCCCATAGACCCCATAGAGCCCACCAGGCTCCCCTGTCCCTGGGATTCTCCAGGAAAGAACACTGGAGTGGGTTGCCATTTCCGTCTTCAAGGCATGAAAGTGAAAAATGAAAGTGAAGTTGCTCAGTCGTGTCCGACTCTTCGCGACCCCATGGACTGCAGCCTACCAGGCTCCTCCATCCATGGGAGTTTCCAGGCAAGAGTACTAGAGTGGGGTGCCATCGCCTTCTCCGGCAGTTTGCTAATCACATGTAAATAGACCCCCCTAGAAGAGGACACCACACTATGCAGGCCCACATGGGGGATGCACTTCGAGCAGAGTGAACCATTATGTGCCACAGGAAGCAGGCTTTGTAGTGTCAAGATGGTGGGATGGCCCCTGGTTCCCACATTATAATTGTGTAATCCCACAATTGTGTAATTCCATGGCTTGGCAGAGAACTGGAACCCACTAGTCATGGACAGGCAGGAACTTGGTCCCTATGATAAAGAGGGTTGCTTGCCTAGGGGACCTTATCCACCAGAACAGAGTTGGGAGGGAATTTGTGGTTAGTCTTTTCAAAGCCCTCACAATTTTATCTGATGTTAAGGTAGCATGTAATACAGAGCCTTAATTTTAAGCCTGACACCACAGACAGGCATCATTATCTTCAATTATAAAATGAGGAAACGGAGCTCAGAATGCTTATATCATGCATGGAGACACATAGCCACTGAGAAGCTGAGGTTAAACTCAGGTCTGTCTGACCCTAAAAAGCATATTTGGCTTGCAAATTGTTAATGGTACTTCTTCAGTTTTTAACAAAGCTTTCAATGTGACTTTTGAGAAGTATGAGAGTAGAAAGGAAAGAATATACAATCTTCTGGCTGAATTCAATGTACAACACAATTTTTTCACCCATATGCCCAAGTCACCAACATTTGGTTGGAAGGAATCATCACAAATGCTTTGCAATCAGGGGGCAAAGAGACCCACTGTTGGTTCATGCCAAGGTTCCCTCACCTGCCTGTTGCCTATTTAGCCCATTTACTATGAATTGGTCCAGTCTACTTCAGTCTCAGAAAAAAATACATGTATGGCTTAGCTAAATTAGCATGGAGATTTTAATATGCATATTACAGTTCTTGAATGTTTTGACTGTCATTTATCCATAATAACTTCATCCTTTTTGTTTTAAATATTTTAATAGTTGTTGTTTTTCTTCTTGTATTCTTATTTTCTTAAATCTCAGGTTCTCCTAGACCCCATTTTCAGCTTCAGTGTGTTTTGCTATCAATAATGAATCTAGTTCCTAAAATATATTGTAAGGTTTCTTCTTTTTTCCCCCTACATTTACTGATTCATTTAATTTCAATCAAGAAATGTGAGACAGAATAACTGTTGTTCTTGCAAATTTCCTGGGAGCAATTATCTTAATTGTGATAACATTGGAGTAAGAGTAGTGACAGATAGGGGTCCCACAGGGCTGCTGCTTATGGATTTTGAAATATAAACACTAATTTATAGGCATAAAGTATGTAGAGATTTTCTAACCAAATAGGTAACATGCAGAGTTTAATAATGCCAAAAAACTGCATTATATGCGAGTTAGTTTTTTGGCTGTATAGAGTCTTCAGAACCTGGTAACCATGAGGAACAAATACCTCAAGACTTTGAAGTTAGTCATCTATTCCAATTCATGAGAGTCACAGGGCACAAAAGGAAAGCGGTGACAAACAAAGCAACAAGGTAATAATTGGCATCACTCCCCATAAAACACCATGAAAGTTGAGATAAAAGTAAACTGTATTATCAAAGTACCAGAATCTCCTGATGATAGAGCAAAAATAAATATGCAATCATTGATTTAGCAATGTCATCTCTAAGAATATATACCAAAAATACACTGTCAAAAATATACTATTTGTAATAGCTAATGACTAGACACAACACAAATAAATATCCATCACCAAGAGAAGGATTGAATAAAATATGATATATCTACCTAACGGAGCCCTATGCAACTTTAAAAAGGAATAAGACTATCTACATAGAGCTAGATGGAGAAAAGTATTAGTATGCAGTATACTAAAAAATGGAGGAAGAACTATCAGAGAAGAGACTTCAGAAACAAAACAACCAAATACAATGTGTGAACCTTGTTTGTATCCTGATTTTATATACTACATAAAAGTAGTCTCATTATGAGACTACTAGGGGAAATTAAACACAGATTAAACATTAGATGAGGCCTTCCCTGTAGCTCAGATGGTAAAGTATCCCCCTGCAGTGCAGGAGACCTGGGTTAGATCCCTGGGTTGGGAAGATCCCTGGGAGAAGGGAACAGCTACCAACTCTAGTATTCTGGCCTGGAAAATTCTATGGACTGTATATCAATGGGGTCGCAAAGAGTTGGACATGACTGAGCAACTTTCACTCACTCAAACATCAGATTATAAAGAATTATTATTAACTTTGTGGGTATAATAATGATATTTTGGTCATATTTTCTTAAAACATGAGATACTGATGTATTTTTTAATCAATTATCTGAAGTCTGTTTTTTGCTTTTGAAATACTCCAATAAACAAAAGGGCAGTGATGGCAGAGAAGAGTTGAAACTAAAACAACAGGTGTTGATAAATGTTGAAGTTGGATGGGGAATACTCTTTTTTTACTTTTGTATATGTTTAAAAATTACATAATAATAAGTTTTTTTTTAAAGTGTTAGGGCTTCCCAGATAGTACAATGATAAAGAATTTGCTTTCCAATGCAGGAGATGCAGGAGACATGGGTTCAATCCTTGGGTCAGAAAGATCCCCTGGAGGAGGAAATGACAACTCACTCCAGTATTCTTACCTGGGAAATCCCATGGACAGAGGAACCTGGTGGGCTACAGTCCATAGGGTCACAAAGAGTCAGATACAACTGAATGACTGAGTGCACGCACACACACACACACACACACACACGTATATATACACACACAAGTATACTATATATGGTGAAGAAGGCAATGGCACCCCATTCCAGTACTCCTGCCTGGAAACTCCCATGGACAGAGGAGCCTGGTAGGCTGCAGTCCATGGGGTCGCGAAGAGTTGGATGCGACTGAATGACTTCATTTTGACTTTTCACTTTCATGCATTGGAGAAGGAAATGGCAACCCACTCCAGTGTTCTTGCCTGGAGAATCCCAGGGACAGGGAAGCCTAGTGGGCTGCCATCTATGGGGTCGCACAGAGTCGGACATGACTGACACGACTTAGCAGCAGCAGCAGCACACTATATATGGAGAGATACAGAAATAGAGATGGATAGATAGATAGACAGCTATCCCTTGGTCCCACCCAAGAGATCCTGAATCAGTTTATCTGGGGCAAGATCTGGGAATCTGAATGTTTTTTAAAGGTCCAAAGTCCTTTAGTATTCTCATTAATCAAGTATTAGGATGTAGCATTTGGGGGTTAAAAATCAAGGATTATGATTATTATAAATCCATACTGTTAAAACCATGATTGATAAAATTTCTTTCTCAGATAATTCTAAAAACCCTTCAGGATTCTTAAGTGACTTAGGGTTACCTGAATAACATGGATTTTTATCTCAGCCTACTTTGATGTTCACATGTGTTGATTAATAGAGAGTCATGGTTGACAGAATGCCAGACACAGACATAATATACTTAAGTCAACTTGAGGGCAGGGCCAGCATCATCTTCGTCTTTTATAAATGCCCATGGTCTCTGCCATTTTGAAGGATTATAGAGAAGTTAACATGTATATTTGTGCAAGTGTTTCTGAGCCCTCAAAGAAAGTCCATCAATAAAATCCAGGGTATTAGTGGTAAAAGTGAAAAGTAAAAATGTTAGTCACTCAGTCGTGTCCAACTCTTTGTGACTCCATGAACTGTAGTCTGCCAGGCTTCTCTGTCCATGGGATTTTCCAGGCAAGAATACTGGAATGGGTAGCCATTTCCTCTTCCAGGAGATCTTCCTGACCCAGGGATCGAACCCAGGTCGCCTGCATGGCAGGTGGATTCTTTACCCTCTGAGCCAACCGGGAGTCACTCACCCAATGGGCTCATTAGCTGAGGAGGAAAAGCCTAGACTGGTGAATGGTATCTCCCCACCAGCACCAGAGAAAATGAAAGGTGAGAAAGGGAAGAAAAAGGAGGCTTGCTGGGGTGGAACTGCCCAGTCACCTTTTCTAAGTTTGAAAGAAGAAAGACACGAAGTCCAGCAATGTTACCCACCCCTGCAGCTTCCTTTCACGTACATAGGGCAGGGTTTGAACGGGAAGTTCAACCACACCAACCTACAGAAAAAAGAAAGAAAAAGAACTTACATGTATTTTTATTTTGCTGTGAGTTTTTTAAGTCCATTTGTAATTATTTTTTTGAGCAAGGCTGAGCCAGCAGCAAAGTTTCTCTAAATCATTTTATCAAATGGCTTATTTTAACTCTTTTTCAAAATGAAACTATAGAACTTTCTGTCTGGGAAATCTTTTCTTTAAAAAAAATGTGGCTGGTGCTTGCAAGTCACTTTAGAAATCTCCATTGTCCTGGGGTGTTCCCCAGCAAACTCAGACTCCTTGACATCTTCAAGATGGTTTTATGCTGGTTGCCGTCTCCAATTAACAAAGCTCGTTAGGGACTGACATGTAAATTCAGAGTGCAAATTTGTTAATTTACAATGAGAAATAAAACTTCTAGATGGATTGAAAACACCCTTCAATATTGGTAGAACCAACAGCCATTCAACAAATATTTATTAAACACCGTAGTAAGCTGAATAACAACACTCAAAAATAACCCGTCTTAATCACTGGAATGTGTAAATGTTACTTTATTTGAGAAAAGGGTATTTGCATTTTGAGATTGCAAGATTATCCTGGATTTATCCTGGATTTAGAGCCCAAGTGGGCTCTAAATTCAATCACAAAGAGAGAAATTTGACTATACATTCACAGAGGAGGCCCTATGAAGATGGAGTAGAGAAAGATTTGAAGATGGCAGCCTTTAAGGTTTCAGTGATGTAAGCAAGAGCCAAGGAATGCAGGCAGCTACCAGGAGCCAGAAGAGATAAGGAGTGGATGCTCCCTGAAGGGAATGAAGTCCTGATTTGATATGCACCTTGATTTCATCCCAATAATACCAATTTCAGATTGCTGGCTTTCAGAACTGTCAGAGAATGAATTTCTGTAGTTTTAAGATACCAAGTGCATGATAATTTGTCTTAGCAGTTATAGAAAACTAATACAAGCACAACCTGGCTGTCAACTATGTGCACACGAGGAATACAGTGGCCACACAACCTATACGGTCTCTCTCTTCATAGAACATCACAGCAGCTAGTGGAATGGTATGTGATTTGATGACATCAGGCCCCAATAACTTTTTGTATTCCTGCCACAGTGGATTTATATAATTTGCAGGCAGACTGATGTCAAATGGAAGGGCCTTTATTTTCTCCAGACAATTCTCCAGTTTCTTCTTTCATGCACTAAGCTAACTATCCCGTATATGATATGGTTTAGATTTTACCTACTTACTGAATTCTTGAGGCACCACCTTGTATAGCTGTCTTTCACATTACATTTAATATTATAATGTTTACAATGAACAAAATCATAGATGTTGGGCACCGGAACAGGAGTAGTTTTCACATTTTATGACACTTTCGGCTGAGACCTTCCATTCAGCAAAGGGACCTGTGACCTGGACAAACATTCTGGACATTTTGCAAATCGTTAACTATAGTGTCCCATTGACCATACTACAAACTGTTAGGTATGGTGCACTGCCTTGCAAATTATGATACATTTCCGTACACTGGGTTTAAAGATGCCTTGTGAGTTATAAAACATCTAAGATGAACTGTGTTTATCACGGTTAACAAGTAGAATTTTATTGAAGTATAGTTGATTTACAATATTGTGCTAGTTTCAGGGTACAGCAAAGCCAATCAGTTACATGTACACATATATCCACTCTTTTTTAGATTCCTTTCCCGTATAGGTCATTACAGAGTGCTGAATATAGTCCTTTGTGCTATACAGTAGGTACTTATTAATTATCTATTTTATATATAGTAGTGTGTACATGTCAATCCCAATTTACCCCTCTCTCCTTTCCCTGCTGGTAACCATAAAACTGTTTTCTACATCTGTGACTCTATTTCTGTTTTGTAAATAAGTTCATTTGCACTATTTTTTTTTAGATTCCACATATATGCGATATCATATTTGTCTTTCCCTGTCTGACTTACTTCACTCAGAATTTTTTGATTCAGTTGATAAAGTCTTGATGCCCGAGTCCAAGAAAAACCACCCTCCTTTGCCTCTGACTTCAATGATGTAATCCAAACCAGGCCTTCTCCCCCAGTGCAGGTACAAGGTTGTTTATCATCCAGTATCACAAACAGAAAAATTGCCCAGGGTTTGTCCTCCACTGTCACTATCCAAATGTGGAGCTTCAAGGACAAAAGAAAACACAGGCAGCCCTGGGAAAGGGAAAGTTACCATATTCCTCTCTTATGGCTTCCTATCTTCTGCAGTTTCTGTATTCTACCACCAGTCCACATTCGCTATTAAGAAATGAGGTTAAGTCACTCATTTCTTTAACTCCCTCTAGGATTTGTAAGGTTTTCCGTGGGTTTCAGATACTTATATTGGAGTCAGTAGGCCTAGAGAAGTGGTTTGAATGCCAAAGTAAAGACAACAGAGTTTGCCTATTTGACTTTTCTGCTTTCATAGGTTTTGAAAAAGCATGGACTGAAGATGGCAGAATCCTCTTTGGATGATGCATTTATTGAATTCTTAAATACATTTTATGATTATAAAGTAATAATGTAATCACTGCTTATAATTTAGAATATGAATTAAAGCATAAAGAAGGAAACAAGACCACTTAAAAAATCTGTCACTCCAAAGTAAGCAGTGTGGGCTTTGACTATGGATATATTTCTTAATGAACTTATGATAATTACCTGTATACAGTTTAGCATCCTGCTTTTTTCATTTTACTTGAAACATATGTTTCCATGTCATTATGTATTCCTCATAAACATGACTTTTCAGGGTTGTAAATATCCTATCATAATATATTTGACCACTTCACTACCATCTGACACTTCTATAATGTTCAATTTCTCACTGTTAAAAGTAACACTTTGAATGAAAAATTTTGCATATAAGTTTGCAGGGGGTGGGGGTGGGGTGGTGGAACATCCATAATTAGTTCACCAGGATAAAATACTAGTTGTGAAATTACTAGTTGAAAGAGCATACAGACTTTAAATAATTTTTATTAAAGGATACCATCCATCCCCGAAAGTTCACGAATCATAAATGTTACTAGTTGATGAGCTTTTAATCGAGTGAACACATCCATGGAATCAATACTCAGGTCAAAAATATTACCAACCTTCTGGAAGTCACCCTCCCAGTTCCTAAATGCCATAAAGGTAGCAGGTACACTGATCTTTGGGCTTCCCAGCTGGCACTAGTGGTAAAGAACCTACCTGCTAATGCAGGAGATGCAGGAGACCCCAGTTTGATCCCTGGGTCAGGAAGATCCCCTGGAGGAGAGCATAGCAATCCACTCCAGTATTCTTGCCTGGGAAATCCCATGGACAGAGGAACCTGGTACAGTCCATAGGACTGCAAAGAGTCAGACATGACTGAAGTCACTTAGCATGCATGATACTGACGTTTAACACAACAAATGAATTTTACCAGTTTTTCAACTTGTTATAAATAGAATCATTGGTACAGTATGTGCTCTTTTTATCACTCAAAAGTATGTCATTAGTGGGATTCATCCACGTGGTTGGGTGTAGCAATCATTTGTTCATTCTCATTTGCTGGATGGTATTCCATTGTGTGCATATGCCGAATCCATTATCCATTCTACTGCTGATGGGCATTTGTGTTCTTTTCAATGAACATTCTAGTACATGTCTTTTGGTGAACATATGCACACATTTCTGTTGGATATGTACCTAGGAGTGGAATTACTAGGTCATAAAGATGGCATATGTTCAGCTTCAGTAGATACTGTCAGTTTTTCCCAAGTAGTTGTAGAATATGCACGTTTTAAGTCTCTTGATGCAAACTGCCATTCACAAAGATTCTCTCCCCTTACAGCATATTTTCCAGCAGCATATGAGGCACCATGTGGAACCCTTCCTAAGAGTCGGTATTATACATTTTAAAAAAACCTTTGCCACTTCAAGGGGCCAAAAAGTAGTTTCTGTGTGTGTGTTTGTGACTTCTCTGTGTTTATTTTATTTTATATTGGAGTATAGTTGATTTACAATGTTGTGTTAGTTTCAGGTGTATAGCAAAATGAATCTCGTACACAAATACATTTATCCACTCTTTTTTTACATTCTTTTCCCATATAGGCTATTACAGAGTATTGAGCACAGTACCTTGTGCTTACACAGCAGTTTCTTGTTAGTTATCTGTTAATATTTTATATATGCTAGTGTGTATATGTCAATCCCCCAATTTATCCCCACTCTCCCTTAACTCCTGGTAACCCTAACTTTGTTCTCTACATTCATGACTCTACTTCTAAAAGGTGATTTCTTGCTATTATGTCCATCTGTATTTCCCTGATTGCTATTGACAGTCAATAAACATTCCACAAAAAAAAAAAATAGAAGTTTCTAACAAGCAAGTGAAAAAACAAACAAAAAAAACCATTCACTTCATTTCCAAATTATCTATTAGAATGTTTGTCTTTTTCATGTTGTTTTGAAAGGTTTTGGTTTATATTGAAATCATGGGTGATAACTTTACATGCATACTCATATTCGAATTAATCCAGGAGTCTATTTTATGACTCTCTAACACCGTCTATTTTTTAATATAAATGTATTTATTTTAATTGGAGGTTAATTACTTTATAATATTGTATTGGTTTTGCCATACATCAACATAAATCCACCACAGGTATACACGTGTTCCCCATCCTGAACCCCCCCTCCCTCCTCCCTCCCCGTACCATCCCTCTGGGTCGTCCCAGTGCACCAGCCCCAAGCATCCAGTATCATGCATCGAACCTGGACTGGAGATTCATTTCATATATAATATTTGATTCAGTAGGCAAATTTACTATGAACACATCATGGTCAAGTATATGTGCTATACACTCTAGTAGACACAAATTGTTCAAGACATATGGACTCTGCCCTTAAATAGCTTACAGGCTATTGGCTGCATAAGATCCCCAAGTGGATATCTACAGTGCAGAGCAGCAAGCTATGCAAGTCACATGGGCAACAAGGGAGTAAGAGGCTTAAAGGGTAGAGGAAGGACTAACAACTTTTGGCTGGAGTACTAGACTACATTGAAGGCCCAGCCTCCAAGCTGAAACTCTAAAGATGAACGAGTCTTCTTCCCTACTTGAAGTTGAAGGGGAAGCATAGGCCAGGCTGGCAGTAAAGCCAAAAGATGGCCTGGGGCACATTGCAGACCACAGTTCAGTTCAGTTCAGTTCAGTAGCTCAGTGGTGTCCGACTCTGCAACCCCATGAATCGCAGCACGCCAGGCCTCCCTGTCCATCACCATCTCCCGGAGTTCACTCAGACTCACGTCCATCCAGTTCGTGATGCCATCCAGCCATCTCATCCTCGGTCGTCCCCTTCTCCTCCTGCCCCCAATCCCTCCCAGCATCAGAGTCTTTTCCAATGAGTCAACTCTTCGCATCAGGTGGCCAAAGTACTGGAGCTTCAGCTTTAGCATCATTCCTTCCAAAGAAATCCCAGGGTTGATCTCCTTCAGAATGGATGGGTTGGATCTCCTTGCAGTCCAAGGGACCCTCAAGAGTCTTCTCCAACACCACAGTTCAAAAGCATCAATTCTTTGGCGCTCAGCCTTCTTCACAGTCCAACTCTCACATCCATACATGACCACAGGAAAAACCATAGCCTTGACTAGATGGACCTTAGTCGGCAAAGTAATGTGTCTGCTTTTGAATGTGCTATCTAGATTGGTCATAACTTTTCTTCCAAGGAGTAAGCGTCTTTTAATTTCATGGCTGCAATCACCATCTGCAGTGATTTTGGAGCCCCCAAAAATCAAGTCTGACACTGTTTCTACTGTTTCCCCATCTATTTGCCATGAAGTGATGGCACCGGATGCCATGATCTTCATTTTCTGAATGTTGAGCTTTAAGCCAACTTTTTCCACTCTCCTCTTTCACTTTCATCAAGACCACAAGTGTGTCTAAAACAAGAAGAGTAATGAAATGAATGGTGAGCTCAAAAGAAGATGAGAAGGCTATTGAAAGCCAGAGAGCCACCGTTGTCACTGTTTTAAAAGATTTCATTGGCATCCAACTGTTCCTTCATGTTCAGCCTCATGTTCCCTCTAGAAGAAATGCCTCCAATGGGGTCTGAGTGCCAGGCTAGGCTGGGTGGACTTAATATGCTCAGCCGCATGTGCACAAAACAAGGAAACCTTTGCCATTGAGGCAGGTGAGAATGTAAGCTGGGGAGACACATTTATAATGCTGGAGGCAGACTGAGTCAGTCTCAAATGTTCTCCTATTTGAAAAGGGAAGAAAAATAAAAGCAAGGGTGGACCAAAGGGAATTATGGCTTAGAGAATCCGAGGAGAGTTTATTTGGAGTTGTCTTTTGTAAGAGAGAAAAACAACTGTGGATGGGAGTGAAAAGCACAGAGATAGTGCCTGAGGAGGCCCATGTGAATCACAAGTATGCTGGCCAAAAGAACTCCAAGGTTCTGATGATACTCTAATTTATTTTAGTAGTATTACAAAATATTCAGGGCTTTTCTTCTGCTTGGCATTACACTTATACCCTAACACTGTGTAGCCAAATCTGTTTTCCAGTGTTTTCCTTATTCCACTTAACACCCATCCTCCTCCCCCTGTGGTCCCCTCAACACAAGCACGTGCACATACATACACACACACATACACTCACACACATACACACACGACATGGTTGGAGCACTCCCTTAGAACCACAAAAAGTCCATAAACCTACTCCCTGGCTTAGGGCCCAGCAAAAGGAAATGAGGGACTAACTATGAGTAAGAATCACTACGCTGTGGGTCACAGGCTTATTTCCCTAATGCTATTCAAGGGCTCTAAACAAATGATCAAAAAGAACTTGTGAAAGAATGGAAGTAATTTTCCTTCCCGGAATTTGCTGATCCACAGGTGGGGCAGTGGGCAAGGTCAGACCCAGGTGTAGGCAATAAAGGGTTGTATTGTTTGCAGATAATTGGAAAACAATAATAATGCCAGCTAAGCTGGTCTGCTTTCTTTTCATCATGCATTGGCAATGCTTCACCAGTCAGTGACAAAATAGTCCTCCAAAAACTCTCTGGTTGTTCTTGTTCCTTTCAAGTTTGAATACTATAATATGTATGTAAACTTCAAGAGAGCAATTTTTAGTGATTATCCTTCAATCAGCATGGTATTCTATGAGGAAATGAATTTGGAGAACTCTCAGTCCTAAAGCCAGCCCGTGACACACACAAATCCAGCTACATAGTTTATTTCTAGAGAAAATCTAATTCCAAAAGACTCAGCTCACTCTGAATGCAGTTTCTGTCTCCAACCCCCAGGCCACTGCACAGCCCCACATTGAAACAGCAGATCCAAAATAAACAATGAGAGCCAAATGATTCTAAAGACAAAGGAACAGAAATTGAGCTACTTCAATTCTGTCATTCCAGGGATGAAATCTCTGAACTTAGTGGCAGTCATCCTCTTGGAAATGTTTCCTCATGTGTTTTTCTTTTTCTGTTGGCTTTTATTTGTTGCTTTTCAAAAATGACAGTAATGTAATTGAAATTTATCAAACTGGTACCTTTGGGTTTTTTTGGGGGGGGTACTGTAATATTATTCATTTTGTAAGTGGCATAATATATTCATGGGCATCCCAGGTGGTACTAGTGGTAAAGAATCCGCCGGCCAATACAGGCGATGCAGGAGACACGGGTTCGATCCCTGGGTCAGAAAGATCCCCTGGAGAAGGAAATAGCAACCCACTCCAGTATTCTTGCCTGGGAAATCCCATGGACAGAGGAAACTGGCAGGCTACAGTGCATGGGGTCACAAAAGATTCAGACACAACTGAAGCAACTAAACAACAACAAATACTATGGGTAATGTCTACACATTTCGATGTTGTTTACCTATACCCTCTGCCATTATACTGTGTAGCTATTAAATGCCAGAATGTAAAAATTTTTTTATCTGGGGGAATTTAATTTATTTTGAGATGAATTCTCTCATTTTGCTTGCATGAAAGACATCCAGTGAGTGCTACATTCAAAGGGGATGGGTGAGTTTTGTGTTTCATAGAAACTAATCCTTCACATCTCTCCCTTTGTGCTAAGTAGCTGCTCATATCCGACTCTTTGTGACCCCATGGACTGTAGCCTGCCAGGCTCCTCTGTACATGGGATCCTCCAGGCAAGAATACTGGAGTGGGTTGCCATGCCCTCCTCCAAAGAATCTTCCCAACCCAGGGATTGAACTCTCATCTCTTATGTCTCCACCACTTGCAGGTGGGTTCTTTACCACTAGCACTACCTGGAAAGCATCTTTCCCATGGCCCCCATTATAGCTGTAGTTCTGCAGGACAGGCTGTGCCCTCCTTAACAGTAACCCCTTCATGCATAGTATGAGCTATGGCATCTTTTGCCCGATTCATTAGTGCAAACCCTTACATATATTTTCTGTCTCCCAGAAACTTGTTGAAGTAGTTCACCTGCTTCCAGCCCTATCATTCTTGTCATTGCCATGAGTTTATATATTTTTATTCCATTGCCTTAATTTTGGTGTTGGGAAGAAGACAAGATAAGTGCATGTGGCCAATTGGTCAGATTTAATAGAAAATGTGGCTATTGTTATTTCTAATTTTAGGATTCAATATTGATTGAAGGTGATAACAGTGCTGGTGATAAGAATCATAAGAAGACACAAATTGTGTAAAGCGAGATAAAGATTCCTACTTATGGTGCTTCCCATGTGGCAAAGTTCTATACTCACGCCCACCCCTACCTCCATCTCTATCTGCCAACGGTCATTCCACTGTGGAGAGGAAGTTATTAGCAACGTTCAGCTACCACACCAGGACACACAGCCTTGAATATACTCATTTGTATAACACAGGTACTCACCAAGGGCATACAGAACAAAGAATACTTTGCTCACCTATCTCTTTCCCTATTTTGTCCTACATGGTCCTCAAGTTTTTTATGTAAGAGATTCAGGATAGTAATTATCATGTTACTCATGATATCAAGATATCAAGTTTCTCGTGTTCCTTTCCTACCTACTTCTAAGTTCAGGCTATGTGCAGAAGTATTAATGTCACAGTTTGGGTTTCCAGAGCACAGAATTTGAGACAGAAATTAGCATGCCAAGACCTTTATTATGGAGTATTTTAGAAGTTCATCTTGTGAAAGGGAGGGGAAGAAATCTGGAGTCAGGCAGAAGGAGAAACTGGGCTATGCTGCCAGTTCATCAAAGGTTCAGCCAATCCCACAGGTATCTGTGGAGCTGGGGTAGTCTTCCATGCTGTCTCGTGTTAGGACGAGGGGGGCTGAACCGTCAGACTACATGTGGAGGGAGAGAAGATCTTGAACAAGGCAGTTTTCTTCAGTTGGAGGCAATCTCGAGAGACAGCTGAAGATTGTCCTATAGGCAGCATTTCCAATAGTTGAGGGAGTAAGAGCTTCATTCCTGAAGGGGGATCAGTCCACCATGGCAACCGCCATGGTTGAGTTTCCCAAAAGACTGCACTCTAGAGAATGGTGTATTACTGAAATTGGTGCAGGCACACGAAAATCAATTCAAATGCTTCCTGGACTAAAGTGGTACTTCTCATTCAGTTACCCTGAGGCCTTAGGGGAATGTTCCTGCTGAGGAGGCTCCCACCACTCTCCCCTCAGTACAAGTTCTAAGAGCTTCTTTGCCAAAGAAATAACAAGGGGATTAGGAGGCATGTCATAGGCTGTCACAAGTATATCCTTTCAGATCAATGAAGAAAAAGAATCAGCACAAGGCAAAGGCAGGGAGAAATAAGAATCTGTGCTCACCACTTTACATGTGCTGTTTGTCCCTTTTTCATATTTATCCATGTTCTGTTGTCATTTACATAAGGCCTAGGATAATCTTTTGTGTGTGGTGAAAAGGAAAGAAAGTGAAAGTAAGTCACTCAGTCATGTCTGACTCTTTGAGACCTGATGGATTGTACCCTGCCAGGCTCCTCTGTCCATGGGATTCTCCAGGCAAGAATATTAGAATAGGTAGCCATTTCCTTCTCCAGGGGATCTCCCTGACCCAGGGATCAAACCCGGGTCTCCCGCATTGCACACAGATTCTCTACTGTCTGAGCCACCAGATTGGTCAATAAACATTTATTTAAAGAATGAGTAAAGCAATCTCAGAAACACCACTCCCCTACTCAATCATGGTGAAGAATAAAGGTAGTGTTGGAGAATTACCGGGAAAAGAGTATTTCTTGACTTTACTGTTTTTATGACTTATTTTAAATGTCCTGGGTGATGACTTTTTTGCTTGATCACTAAGAAGATATATGTGTTAAACTCATTGAGCAATAATCACACTGACTACCTCTTATGATGGCGTCCATTTCATATTGTGTTCCAGAAATGATAAATTAAAATCCTGCTTTGGATTTAGCCCTTGCTCACTGTACTGTCTGCTTTTCCTATGGGTGACCAGTAACCAATGGTGAAGGTCAAGGTATATGTCTCTGACATTAATGATATTTTCAAAGCCTGCTATTTCAACAATGAAAACAAATAAGAAAGACAGAAACAAAAATGTACATTGAGTCCATAGTATCTAAATGCTGTTGGGTGTTATTTGTTAGACAACAGATGAGCCTTGTGAACAAGAAATTTCTAAACTGGAAGGTTCCCCATGGAGAGCTCTCATCAGTTTCTTTGTCTTTCTGTCCAAAATGTTTAAGTAGCCTGCCCTGATAGCCAGTTAACTACTGTAAGGCAATGGAGCCCATGTTCTCCCTATATTCTAAACCTTGGTTTTCAGGCGTCTGGAAGAAATTACCCTGCCACGACTGCACTGATGCTCCAGGCTTGACACTGAGCAACATAACAAGAGCACAATGTTTTTTAGAAACACAAAGTGAAAACGGGCCAAACTGGAAACCTGTGTCATTTCTCTCAAGACTATTCCAAGCATTCTCCCAAGGTCCTTACCAACACATGAATCTCAGAATCACCAAGATTCTACTCAGTGGCCATCACCCATTTACTCACACACACATAAAGAGATGGTGACACCTGTAAGATACTGCTGAGCATTCAATGCATTGTTAAAGCATTCTCCTTCACTGCTGCTGTTGCCACTGCCGTGAATGCTGAGAAATTCTCATTCTATTCCTGTGGCCAGGCTGTACTCCTGATGCTGACTCATAAGAACAAACTACAATCTGTATATTAATAGGTTACAATATCCTGGACTAAGGAAATACCTATAATCCAAAATTGGAGCCTGGGCTTTCACTTCAGACCACAGTACATTAAATAATTCCCCAAACATCCTCTGAAGCTGGTCTTTAAGAGAGATAATACAAACAAAGAAGATAATTTGACTCTTCACAAAGTATAAGGGTATTTGCAATATATGCTAAATGCCCAAACTTATTACCACAAAATTTGGCTTTAAATTACCAGGAATGTCTAGAATTTTTAGTTATAGAAATTTCCAAGATCCTTGTCTTTTATAAGTTAAGATCTAATTTCTGAGTCAAGTTCAGTTCATGTAATTGTATGACTGCTGCTGCTGCTAAGTTGCTCAGGTGTGTCTGACTCTTCACGACCCCATGGACTACAGCCTACCAGGCTCCTCCATCCATGGGATTTTCCAGGCAAGAGTACTGGAGTGGGGTGCAATTGCCTTCTCCAGTAATTGTATGGAAAAATTGTTAAAAGAGTGAAAAGGGTTCCCTATTTTTTTAGTCAAATAAAAATTTTATTTCTACCATGGGAGAATATGAAGAGACAGGGGAAAGAGGAAAACAAATGTGTAAGAAACACATTTAAGGATATCTATCTATCCCCAAACAAGCCTGTTTTTCTGAGAACTGTTTTTGTCACCCATAGCAATGGGGCCCTGGCAACCATGTCTGTATTATGGAACCCTGAGTCTCAGGTCACACAGCTGATTGGATCCAGGGCAGACTCTGCCTCCAAGCTGGACCAATCACAGTCTTTCTCCTTGGAATGTACAGGTAAGATTCTTTATATCTGGTCAGTCTCTTGATACTGGAAGAAAGACCAGACAAATGTGAAAAAAGCAGGGCAGTCATTACCTACCACTCATGGGGAGAAGCCAGTCTTCAAATAATCAAGAGTGGGGAAGCCACAGTGGGAGAGATCAAAAAGTATGACAGACAGATAACCTCAAATTACTGTTTGAAATTTTAACTCATAGTTCCAACTCACAAAGAGGCTTAGCTCCACTCCCTGCATTTCCGTTCTGTGGTTATCCTTGTATTCGCATAAGAAATTCCTCTTTTTGGCATAAACGAGTTTGCGTGGGTTTCTATTTCTTACAACTAAAAGAACCTTGTCTATGACAAGCAGGATTATTCCATTAACATCACTGAGTAGTAACTAGAATCACACTGTATCATTTCTTGTTTGTACAGTCTCCAGTGTATGTTAGTTACAGAATCTGAAAACTGTAAAACCTCTACATTTTCCACCTCAATCAGTGTGCGTGTGTGTGTGTGCGCGCACGCAAGTGTGCATGCTCAGTCATGTCTGACCCTTTGTGACCCCATGGACTGTAGCCCACCAGGCTCCTCTATCCATGGAATTCTCCAAGCAAGAATACTGGAGTGGGTTGCCATGCCCTCCTCCAGGGGATCTTCCTGACCCAGGGATCAAACCCACATCTCTTGCATCTCCAACAATGCAGGTGGATTCTTTACCACTAGGGCTACCTGGGAAGTCCAACATGAGACCAAATACACTGAGGAGAGAATGGGCTTGGGAAACAGGCAGGACACCAGAAGACAGAGGTTAAAACACTCCCTGACCCATGCACTCAAGTTTTAGCAATGGAAATAGTGTTTCACTCTCCTAAGATGGAGAGCATGATTCAGTCCTCTAAATTATGAGGGTTGGAAAGGAGAAAGAGGAGAGAAGATACAAGAATCCTGACAAGAGCACTAATGTACTGGGTCCAAAAAATGGAAAAAATGTGGGAACTTTAAAATTGATTCAAGTGTTCAGTTTCTCTTTGTTCTGCTAAATAATCTTACATAGGGGACTGGAGAAGCAGCCTGTTATAAAGTTGTCTTTCTAGCTCTAAATGCAGTGTTGAGTCATGCTGCCTCTCATGGGTTTGGATAAGGGAACAAGAAGAAAGGATAATAAAACTGATAACTGCAATAATTGTAGCAGCTAACATATTCCTTAGCTTCAGTTCAGTTCAGTTCAGTCTCTCAGTTGTGTCCGACTCTTTGTGACCCCATGAATCGCAGCACGCCAGGCCTCCCTGTCCATCACCAACTCCCAGAGTTCACTCAGACTCATATCCATCGAGTCAGTGATGCCATCCAGCCATCTCATCCTCTGTCGTCCCCTTCTCCTCCTGCCCACAATCCCTCCCAGCATCAGAGTCTTTTCCAATGGGTCAACTCTTCGCATGAGGTGGCCAAAGTACTGGAGTTTCAGCTTTAGCATCATTCCCTCCAAAGAAATCCCAGGGCTGATCTCCTTCAGAATGGACGGGTTGCATCTCCTTGCAGTCCAAGGGACTCTCAAGAGTCTTCTCCAACACCACAGTTCAAAAGCATCAATTCTTCAGCACTCAGCCTTCTTCACAGTCCAACTCTCACATCCATACATGACCACAGGAAAAACCATAGCCTTGACTAGATGGACCTTAGTTGGCAAAGTAATGTCTCTGCTTTTGAATGTACTATCTAGGTTGGTCATAACTTTTCTTCCAAGGAGTAAGCGTCTTTTAATTTCATGGCTGCAGTCACCATCTGCAGTGATTTTGGAGCCGCCCAAAATAAAGTCTGACACTGTTTCCACTGCTTCCCCATCTATTTGCCATGAAGTGATGGCACCGGATGCCATGATCTTCATTTTCTGAATGTTGAGTTTTAAGCCAACTTTTTCACTCTCCTCTTTCACTTTCATCAAGAGGCTTTTAAGTAACATATATATAACATATAACGTAGTCCTTGTTGAGCTACTGTGAGCAGTTAACCAGCTCATTTAAGCTTCAAAACAGCCCCAATGAGGCAGATATTATTATGATCTTTATTTTATGAATAAAGAAACTGAAGCTCAAAATGGTTAGGTAAAATTTCAAGAATGAACAGCTAACAATTGTGGAACTGGTATTCAGACCCAAGTGATCTGACTCCAGGGTCGGAGTCCTAACTTCTAAATTGTGCTGCAACAAAAGACAAATGGAAGAATTGGCCATTTGAAGTTCAAAAATAGGTGTTGAAGGCCTCTTTATCCAAATGAATCCCTAATTTCATTCACTGGGCTTCTAATTCAAGCCTCTTCTTCCACTCCTAAGCGGGTCTGGATGCTGACAGGAAGTAGAGGGTATTTGCATGATTTTAAAGAGTATAATTAAGGAACTGTTTACAAGGTTGGTTCCTTGAGGGGATACCCTTCGTCCAAGGTAAAGAGCAGTGGCTTCACTTTGCTGGAGCAGCCGTGAAGAGATGCCCCATACCCAAGGTAAGAGAAACCCAAGTAAGATGGTAGGTGTTGCAAGAGGGCATCAGAAGGCAGACACACTGAAACCATTCTCACAGAAAATGAGTAACTCTAATCACACTAGGACCACAGCCTTGTCTAACTCAATGAAACTAAGCCATGCCCGCAGGGCAATCCAAGACGGGCGGGTCATGGTGGAGAGGTCTGACAGAATGTGGTCCACTGGAGAAGGGAATGGCAAACCACTTCAGTATTCTTGCCTTGAGAACCCCATGGACAGTAGGAAAAGGCAAAATGATAGGATACTGAAAGAGGAACTCCCCAGGTCAGTAGGTGCCCAACATGCTACTGGAGATCAGTGGAGAAATAACTCCAGAAAGAATGAGGGGATGGAGCCAAAGCAAAAACAATACCCAGCTGTGGATGTGACTGGTGAAAGAAGCAAAGTCCGATGCTGTAAAGAGCAATATTGCATAGGAACCTGGAATGTCAGGTTCATGAATCAAGGCAAATTGGAAGTGGTCAAACAAGAGATGGCAAGAGTGAATGTCGACATTCTAGGAATCATGGAACTAAAATGGACTGGAATGGGTGAATTTAACTCAGATGATCATTATATCTACTACTGCAGGCAGGAATCCCTCAGAAGAAATGGAGTAGCCATCATAGTCAACAGAAGAGTCCGAAATGCAGTACTTGGATGCAATCTCAAAAATGACAGAATGATCGCTGTTCATTTCCAAGGCAAACCATTCAATATCACAGTAATGCAAGTCTATGCCCCAACCAGTAACACTGAAGAAGCTGAAGTTGAACAGTTCTACAAAGAGCTACAAGACCTTTTAGAACTAACACCCCAAAAAGATGTCCTTTTCATTATAGGGAACTAGAATGCAAAAGTAGGAAGTCAAGAAACACCTGGAGTAACAGGCAAATTTGGCCTTGGAATGCGGAATGAAGCAGGGCAAAGACTAATAGAGTTTTGCCGAGAAAATGCACTGGTCATAGCAAACACCCTCTTCCAACAACACAAGAGAAGACTCTACACATGGACATCACCAGATGGCCAACACCAAAATCAGATTGATTATATTCTTTGCAGCCAAAGATGGAGAAGCTCTATACGGTCAACAAAAATAAGACCAGGAGCTGACTGTGGCTCAGATCATGAACTCCTTATTACCAAATTCAGACTTAAATTGAAGAAAGCAGGGGAAACCGCTAGATCATTCAGATATGACCTAAATCAAATCCCTCATGATTATACAGTGGAAGTGAGAAATAGATTTAATGCCTAGATCTGATAGAGTGCTGATGAACTATGGAATGAGGTTCATGACATTGTACAGGAGACAGGGATCAAGACCATCCCCATGGAAAAGAAATGCAAAAAAGCAAAATGGGTGTCTTGGGAGGCCTTACAAATAGCTGTGAAGAGAAGAGAGGCAAAAAGCAAAGGAGAAAAGGAAAGATATAAGCATCTGGATGCAGAATTCCAAAGAATAGCAAGAAGAGATAAGAAAGCCTTCCTCAGTGATCAATGCAAAGAAATAGAGGAAAACAACAGAATGGGAAAGACTAGAGATCTCTTCAAGAAAATTAGAGGTACCACGGGAACATTTCATGCAAAGATGAGCTCGATACAGGACAGAAATGGTACGGACCTAACAGAAACAGAAGATATTAAGAAGCGGTGGCAAGAACACACACAAGAACTGTACAAAAAAGATCTTCACAACCCAGATAATCACGATGGTATGATCACTCATCTAGAGCCAGACATCCTGGAATGTGAAGTCAAGAGGGCCTTAGAAAGCATCACTATGAACAAAGCTAGTGGTGGTGATGGAATTCCAGTGGAGCTGTTTCAAATCCTGAAAGATGATGCTGTGAAAGTGCTGCACTCAATATGCCAGCAAATTTAGAAAACCCAGCAGTGGCCACAGGACTGGAAATGTCAGTTTTCATTCCAATCCCAAAGAAAGGCAATGCCAAAGAATGCTTAAACTACTGCACAATTGCACTCATCTTACATGCTAGTAAAGTAATGCTCAAAATTCTCCAAGCCAGGCTTCAGCAATACGTGAACCGTGAACTTCCTGATGTTTAAGTTGGTTTTAGAAAAGGCAGAGGAACCAGAGATCTAATTGCCAACATCCGCTGGATCATGGAAAACGCAAGAGAGTTCCAGAAAAACATCTATTTCTGCTTTATTGACTATGCCAAAGCCTTTGACTCTCTGGATCACAATAAACTGTGGAAAATTCTGAAAGAGATGGGAATACCAGACCACCTGACCTGCCTCTTGAGAAATCTGTATGCAGGTCAGGAAGCAACAGTTAGAACTGGACATGGAACAACAGACTGGTGTCAAATAGGAAAAGGAGTACGTCAAGGCTATATATTGTCACCCTGCTTATTTAACTTATAGGCAGAGTACATCATGAGAAACACTGAGCTGGAAGAAACACAAGCTGCAATCAAGATTGCTGGGAGAAATATCAGTAACCTCAGATATGCAGATGATACCACCCTTATGGCAGAAAGTGAAGAGGAACTAAAGAGCCTCTTGATGAAAGTGAAAGTAGAGAGTGAAAAAGTTGGCTTAAAGCTCAACATTCTGAAAACAAAGATCATGGCATCCGGTCCCATCACTTCATGGGAAATAGATGGGGAAACAGTGGAAACAGTGAGAGACTATTTTTTTGGGCTCCAAAATCACTGCAGATGGTGACTGCAGCCATGAAATTAAAAGACGCTTACTCCTTGGAAGAAAAGTTATGACCAACCTAGATGGCATACTCAAAAGCAGAGACATTACTTTACCGACTAAGGTCTGTCTAGTCAAGGCTATGGTTTTTCCTGTGGTCATGTATGGATGTGAGAGTTGGACTGTGAAGAAGGCTGAGCACCAAAGAATTGATGCTTTTGAACTGTGGTGTTGGAGAAGACTCTTGAGAGTCCCTTGGACTGCAAGGAGAACCAACCAGTCCATTCTGAAGGAGATCAGTCCTGGGATTTCTTTGGAAGGAATGATGCTAAAGCTGAAACTCCAGTACTTTGGCCACTTTATGCAAAGAGTTGACTCATTGGAAAAGACTCTGATGCTGGGATGGATTGCGGGCAGGAGGAGAAGGGGACGACAGAGGATGAGATGCCTGGATGGCATCACGGACTCGATGGACGTGAGTCTGAGTGAATTCCGGGAGATGGTGATGAACAGGGAGGCCTGGCGTGCTGCGATTCATGGGGTCACAAAGAGTCAGACACGACTGAGCGACTGAACTGAACTTACAAGGTTGGGCAGAATTAAGAGAATGCAACAGGAAATGGTGAAGCACTGCAAGCAAACCTATAATCCCCAGAGCTGAATCAGCAAGAGGAGGGAACCTGGGAAGACCTGTGGCTATAGGAGAGGATCAATGGGATGGCCATCAGCAGAGAAATGGAACCTTTCCATCTTTGACCTTGACAGGGATGCAACTCTGGGTATAAATATCCTAACCTCTCTCATTCTCTTCCTGCCCTCTGTTCTCTTGCAAGTGCTTGCTGTTAGCCAAAATCAACCAGAACATAGGCAAAAGGGTGCATTGTTGCAGCTCATAAAGCTCAGTTCCTGGGGAAGAGAGCAGAAGAGAGGGAGCACAGATCTAAAGACGCAAGTGCAGAATATCCATGACACTGACTGTCCTGCCAAGGTCCCCAAAGGCAGGAAAATGTGATTTTTTTAAAAACATAAAACAGTGAAATTGAAACACAAGAAAAGGAAGTCAAGACAGGAAACTGGGAGTGAACTTAAAATTCTGAAACCCTGGAACATGGAAAACTGATAGAATTTGTTTATGGAAAAAATAACTGGGAACCGGAAACTTAAAGTATCAGGGCAAGTGTGTAGGTAGGTTTAGTTGCTAAGTTGTGTCTGACTTTTGCAACCCCATGGACTGTAGCCTGCCAGGTTCCTCTGTCCATGGGATTTCCCAGGCAAGAATACTGGAGTAAGGTGCCATTTCCTTCTCCAGGGGATCTTCCTGACCCAGGGATCAAACCCAGGTCTCCTGCATTGCAGGCAGATTCTTTACCAACTGAGCCACTAGGGAAGTCTATGTAACTATCTTCAAGGGTTTAAGATGAGCATTAACTAATTTTAAGACTGAAAAAGCCTCTAAGGTACTTCATTAGAGAATTGTCTTAGGTACACACTGTCAGTGGGTTTTCACTACCTGCCCCCCATTGTTATGTAGGGTGTCAATCTTTTAAAATAAAAAGGTAAGTGATTTGGCTAGCAAAATCAAGTTTGTTTGGGAATAGCATAAGAATTGCAACTGGGGGCAACCAAACTATGGCAAATGATAGGCAAGCCCAGAGAAGAGAGGATAGTGTTCTTCTACAGAGGAAAGGAGAAAGTTGGGAGGGGTTGGTTTGAACAAAAGTTCATTGGAGGAAAATGAGAGTTTGAAGTAGTGATGGTTTCTCATTGGCTGCAGGCAAGAATTCCTTGCTGTTGACTGCCTAGAGAAAATCTCCCTTATTCCTGCAGGACTATGCAAGTTTTTATGAATGGTACATACATGAGAACTTTCCTTTCATGGCTTACAAACTCCAATTCTGAGTTAGATTTCCTTAACACATTTGTCAGAGAAGGCAATGGCACCCCACTCCAGCACTCTTTCCTGGAAAATCCCATGGACGGAGGAGCCTGGAAGGCTGCAGTCCATGGCGTCGCTGAAGGTCAGACAAGACTGAGTGACTTCCCTTTCACTTTTCACTTTCATGTCTTGGAGAAGGAAATGGCAACCCACTGTTGATTCTCCAGTGTTCTTGCCTGGAGAATCCCAGGGACAGGCGAGCCTGGTGGGCTGCCATCTCTGGGGTCGCACAGAGTCAGACACGACTGAAGTGACTTAGCAGTGGCAACACATTTGCACAAGAGCATACATAGTGGATACAGCATCAGGCTAAATATGAACTGACATACAAGAATCACTAGAAACTTGAGGAAGGTCATATTTGGGTTAATGGTTCAGTGGGCAAAGAATCCGCCTACAGTGCAGGAGACACAGGAGACTCAGGTTTGATCCCTGGGTCAGGAAGATCCCCTGAAGAAGGTAATGGCAAGTCACTCCAATATTCTTGCCTGGGAAATCCCACAGACAGAGGAGCCTGCTGGGCTACAGCCCATGGGGTTGCAAAGAGTCGGACACAACTAAGCGGCAAGGCATACACACATGTTATGAAAAAACAAAGATGAACAAATAGAACTGGACTAAAAGGAAATGGGCATAATTAAAGGAAGAGAGAAAAACATTTTTCCAGAATCAAGTGAATATTCAGATTCTTCTCTGCATGCAGACCTCCCCCTGAGAATCAAACTCATTTTCAAATGCCAGCTGGACACACAGCAATGCGAAGTCCTAAAATAACTGGCTTTTTCCATCTCCAAACATTTTATCATTCCTGAGTTCTTAATCTCCATCCACAACATAACCATCCATGCAATTTCTAGGATGATAAATCTCACTTTACTTTTTTTCTATTTCTCACCCCTACTTTAAGTCTCATCTCTAACCCCCATTGATTTCATCTCAGAAATGCCTCTTAAAATACAATTTCCATCTCAGTTCCCATGATCCCAATAAGGGATGTCTTTCATTGTCTTTAATCTGAACTTTTTCAACCACCCTTGTGTCAGTCAGGGTTCTTTTTTCTTTCTTTTTTTTTTTAATTTTAAAATCTTTAATTCTTACAGACATTCCCAAACATGAACCCCCCTCCCGCCTCCCTCCCCATAACATCTCTCTGGGTCATCCCCATGCACCAGCCCCAAGCATGCTGTATCCTGCCTCAGACATAGACTGGTGATTCAATTTTTACATGATAGTATACATGTTAGAATGCCATTCTCCCAAATCATCCCACCCTCTCCCTCTCCCTCTGAGTCCAAAAGTCCATTATACACATCTGTGTCTTTTTTCCTGTCTTGCATACAGGGTCGTCATTGCCATCTTTCTAAATTCCATATATATGTGTTAGTATACTGTATTGGTGTTTTTCTTTCTGGCTTACTTCACTCTGTATAATCGGCTCCAGTTTCATCCATCTCATCAGAACTGATTCAAATGAATTCTTTTTAACGGCTGAGTAATACTCCATTGTGTATATGTACCACAGCTTTCTTATCCATTCATCTGCTGATGGACATCTAGGTTGTTTCCATGTCCTAGCTATTATAAACAGTGCTGCGATGAACATTGGGGTACATGTGTCTCTTTCAATTCTGGTTTCCTCGGTGTGTATGCCCAGCAGTGGGATTGCTGGGTCATACAGTAGTTCTATTTGCAATTTTTTAAGGAATCTCCACACTGTTCTCCATAGTGGCTGTACTAGTTTGCATTCCCACCAACAGTGTAGGAGGGTTCCCTTTTCTCCACACCCTCTCCAGCATTTATTGCTTGCAGATTTTTGGATCGCAGCCATTCTGACTGGTGTGAAGTGGTACCTCATTGTGGTTTTGATTTGCATTTCTCTAATAATGAGTGATGTTGAGCATCTTTTCATGTGTTTGTTAGCCATCCGTATGTCTTCTTTGGAGAAATGTCTATTTAGTTCTTTGGCCCATTTTTTGATTGGGTCGTTTATTTTTCTGGAATTGAGCTGCATAAGTTGCTTGTATATTTTTGAGATTAGTTGTTTGTCAGTTGCTTCATTTGCTAGGGTTCTGACAGAGAAACAGAACTAATAGGAGAGAGCTGTGCTGATTGTGGGAAACTGACAAATCTAAAATACAAAGGGCAGGCCAGTAGGCTGCAAACCTTTAGGTGGTGAGCTTCTGGTCCATCCACAGGCAGAATTTCTTCTTCTTTATGAATAACTCAGTTTGCCCCTCAAGGCCTTTCAACTGATTAGGCCAGGCCCACCCAGATCACCTAAAATCATCTCCTCTACTTAAAGCTAATTGATTAGAGATGTTAATCATGTCTAGAAAATCACTGGGGACTGTAGCCTAATCAAGTTGATACATAAAGCTGACCATCACAGCTCCTCATTGCTTCCTCCCTCTCAACAGCGCTTTCTCTCCCCTTCATCCTGTGTAACAGTGGATGTCAAGCAAGGAGCCACATCAGAATCTCCTGGAGGGCTTTATACACACACACATATACACACAAACACATACACTACTATTCCCACCATATGGCTCCAAGGTTATCTATCTCCAATGCCTATCTAATTATACTACTTTAAAATCTGGGAACCTCCCTGGTGGTCCAGTGGTTAAGAATCTGCCTTGAAGTGGATGTGGGTTTGACTCCTGGTTGGGTCAACTAAAGCCTGCATGCTGCAACAAAAGATTCTTCATACCACAACTAGAACCTGACACAGCCAAAAATAAATAAATAATTTTTTTAAAAAATAAAATCTGTGCCTCATCATTAAATATAGTGTACAGTCCAAATCCCTTAGCTATACTTCCAAAGCCTCAAGATTTGGCCCTATCTCCTCTCCTAGTTTCAACTTTTGATGCTCTTACCCACAGCCACAACAATGACCTCTGGCTCCTGCATTGGCAGGTGGATTCTTTCCCACTGAGCCACCAGGGAAGCCCATACACATTATATACTCTTTCTTTATATTATTTTCCATTACCTTTTATCCCAGGATCTTGAATATAGTTCCGTGTGCTATACAGTAAGACCTGGTTGTTTATCCAATCAGGGTCTGCTTTTGGGTGTGGTGAAAGACGATATAAACCAAGACAGCATGCTCAGTTCAGTTCAGATTACTTCAGTCGCTCAGTCGTGCCCGACTCTTTGCAACCCCATGAATCGCAGCACGCCAGGCCTCCCTGTCCGTCACCAACTCCCGGAGTTCACTCAGACTCATGTCCATCGAGTCCGTGATGACATCCAGCCATCTCATCCTCTGTTGTCCCCTTCTCCTCCTGCCCCCAATCCCTCCCAGCATCAGAGTCTTTTCCAATGAGTCAACTCTTCGCATCAGGTGGCCAAAGTACTGGAGCTTCAGCTTTAGCATCATTCCTTCCAAAGAAATCCCAGGGTTGATCTCCTTCAGAATGGATGGGTTGGATCTCCTTGCTGTCCAAGGGACTCTCAAGAGTCTTCTCCAACACCACAGTTCAAAAGCGTCAATTCTTTGGCGCTCAGCCTTCTTCACAGTCCAACTCTCACATCCATACATGACTACTGGAAAAACCATAGCCTTGACTAGACTGACCTTAGTTGGCAAAGTAATGTCTCTGCTTTTGAGTATGTTATCTAGGTTGGTCATAACTTTTCTTCCAAGGAGTAAGCGTCTTTTAATTTCATGGCTGCAGTCACTAGACATGCATAATAGTGGAAAGAAGGATAAGTCTAAAAGAAGAAGCATTCCATAATATAAAGAGGTGGGAAGGTCAACACAACCCTGTTTATTGGAGTCTGTGGGACAGGAGAGAGGGCCTACCCACCTTCCTCTGGGTATGTTCAGCCCAGCTGGACCCAAAACCTCAACAGAGGGCACCATATAGATGATTTGACTGAACTATTTACCTTACCCAACTTTCACTTAATTTATACTTCTACCTTAGAAAAATGTAGATAGAATTGGAGTTTAACTCAAGAAATTTATGTTAAACAGACTCAAAACCTAACTTGATAGAGCTGAGCCATAAAAATATTGTTCCTGTAAATAAACAGCAACTTTTCCTTTCTCATCTGAAGTCAGATGGAGAGGAAATAAATTAGAAGGTGGTAAACGTACTGCATCCCAACCATTGTTTATAGCTCTCTTTACTTAGCTATTCTAAATCATGCATTGCTGCTAAGGGTCATAAAGATATCACATTTTCCACGCAGCAAGAGAAATGAGAGGTGAGGGAGGAGAATGTTATTTTGCAGGAAGGGGAACAGAGCTCTAGAGATTTATCTGGGCCTGCAAAGGAGGAATTGGCTAGCCAGGAAGTTTGCATTCAGAGCATCAGAATTCCAGGCATTTGCTTAAGCTAGAAGGCCCAGAAATGGATGAGCTGCCAGGCCTTCTGTAAACACAGTCACAGCCAGATCCCTCGTATCTTCCAGTTAAGTGATGTCACCCAGCTCTTCCCCACTGAGAAATGTTTAGGTATGTGGTTGCTAGCAATCTGCAACCAAGAATTTTCTGAAAGACTGGTATTAATAAAAATTCAGTTAAAACCATGGACACATTGAAATAGCATCTACTATGTGTAGGCAGTGTAGTAGTAGAAGGTGTGTGACATCCACGGGTGTCTAGGTGGTTAAGGAAGCTTTCCATGAGGAGATTGCTTACCTCCTCTGCCCCAAAGTCTTGGCAGCAATTACAATTCTTGGGCTTTCTTTTTGAATTAGCTATATGAAATGACCCTTGGAGAGGGAGATGGCCACCCACTCCAGTATCCTTGCCTGGGAAATCCCATGGACAAAGGAGCCTGGTGGGCTACAGTCCATGGAGTAACAAGTTGGACACGACTGAGCAACTAAACAACAGGACCTAGAGGGATTCATTAATAGAGGACTTTATGAAGAAAACCAAAGGTTCATTCAAATAATTGAATCCACCTTTAGTAACAATTAAAATATATGTGTTCCTCTTTATATTCATATGATAATATAAGAATCCTAGTCATGCTCATGCTGTGTATATTTATGATATGTTCATCTAAAACTGTGAGAACTATCATAGCTTAATCACTTTGTATGGGCCAAGTACCATGCTAAGCATTTTGTATTTATGAACTGAGCTAATATTAACAAAACTCTTTGTGGTATTTATTATGATCATCATTTTGAAAAATAAGACAATGAAGCTCAGAGAGATAAATCAACTTGCCCACTGACACACAGCCAAAAAGTGGTAGAGATTGGATTTGAACCCATAAACAGTGATTCAAAAGCCCATGCTCTTAATTACTATATAAAAAAATTAATTTCCATGCTCTCTTCACATTATTTAACTAGATGCACAGGCTTGATATTAGAGATTTACTTAATCTTTGAAATGAGATTATAAGGCCCTCAATAGAAAATATCTCTTCATTCTTTTCTAATTAATAACCAGGCATTATTGAACTTTTGTTAGATATAGAGAACACTAAACCATGTACCTGGGAAACAAAGGTAACTAGGACAGAAAGCCTTACTTACACTGAATTTTATTTATATCTATCTATATCTACATCTACACCTATACCTGTATCTATGTTGTTAACCACAGAAACTAGTGTAACTCCTATAGAGTTGGCAGGAAATGGTCAAGCAACAAAACCTAGGTTCCCGGGGCCAAGGAAGATGTTAAATGTTTAAAGATCTCCATTCTGAAAGCACTTCATAAATCCAATTATTTGTAAGTTCAACAAAGCTAGCCTAGGTACCCAACTAACACAATCAACTGTATAGTACTGTACTGTAATAAGTTGATAATACATTTCACAGAAATAATACATAAAACAAACAATCACAGTAAAGTCCACAAAAGCACAGTCACTTCTGTAGAGGATACACACACATGACAATGTAAGCCAGACCATGTGAACTAACTTACATGATTGGACATGCAAACACACGCTTGCATCTTTGAAAGTTTGTAACTTGAAGGATCATGTGTAGGGGACTTACTATATATCATAAAGGAGACATTTCTGGGTAGTAGGGAGAGGTTTTGATGTGGCACTGTAGAGAAGTCAGAGAGTTTATTTGTTAAATATTGTTGCTCTGGAATCAGACAGACCTTGTTTCAAGCCATGGCTTCTACAGTGAGATCTTAGACAAACTACTTAACACCTCTGTATTAGTGCTGCTATAACAAGAGACTTCCCTGGTGGCTCAATGGTAAAGAATCCACCTGGCAGTGGAGGAAGCACAGGATCAATCCCTGGGTCGGGAAGATCCCCTGGCCTAAGAAATGGCAACCCACTGGGAAATCCCATGGACATAGGAGCCTGGCAGGCTGCAGTCCATGGGGTCACAAAAGAGCTGGACACGGCTTAGCAACTGAGCTGCTATAACAAATTATCACTAACTGGGTGGCTCAAAATAACAAGTTTCTTCTTTAATAATTCAGGAGGCCACAAATCCTAAATCAAGCTGTCGGATGGGTTGGTTCTTTTCTGAAGGCTCTGAGGAAGAAATGGCCCCATGCCCCTCTTTTGGCTGGAGTTTGCTAGCAATGCTTAGTGTTCCTTGACTTCCTTGACATCACTCCAATCTCTGCCTCTGTTTTTACAGGACTCTTCTCTCTGGGTTTCTGTGTGTCTTCTCCTTCTATAATGACTTGGGTCCTTGGACTAGAGGCCCATTCTACTCTTATGTGACCTCATCTAAACTAATTACATTTGCAAAGACCCTATTTCCAAATTAACTCACATTCTGTAGTTTGGGTGGACATGAATTTGGAGGTCACACTATTCAACCTACTATATCCTCTAAGCCTCAGTTCTTCACCTGTAAAATGTGGATAATAGTGTGCTTCTCTTTTGAAGCTGAAGGGTTAATAGGGTAGCAGAGATGCGCCTGCAAATGGGTCTCTCTGCTCAGGCTGAGCGTCCTTGCATACGAGGCGTTCTGCCAAAAAGTCTGGACACAGCCTTGAGTTTAATGGTCCCTTGCAAACGAGGGAGCATTCCCTTCTTGAGATAAGAAGGAGATGAGGGCTTTGGGCAGACTCTTCAGTAGACAGAGATTTCACTCCCCTTTGCTATACGATAACATGTATGCACCTGCACTGTACTGAAAAGGCTTAGTCTTACAATCTGGAATTCTGCCTAAGGATGGCTTTATAATAATAAACGGCAATTAGTTTGCCCAGTTGTTCCTCTGGCCAGAGTGGTGTCCTGTCTGTCTTTTGTATGTCTTGTATGTTCTGTGTCATTTCACTCGTAGTAACCAACAGAAGCTATTGTAAAAAATTAAGTGAAAAATACATGTATCGTCCCAGTACTTAGTAAGATGTCAACAAATGTTAGTTATAAATAACAGCTCTAAAACCTTAATGACCAGCCTGAAATATCTTCCTGCCGTAAGGTAGAACAGGCTCTATGGCCACTGTGAGCAGAGTAAAGGTCTAAGGCAGACAGATAGAGGAAATGGAGATGACAAGTAGCTGGTTGTATTCTATATATTTACTTTATTTCAGTGTGAAAGAGGACACACTGTACTGCATGAGCTAGAGGACAGACCATTTCAAAACAAGAATAGCAGAGTGATCTAAGTAAGGCATTGGTCAACTGTACAACAAATATAGTGACTGCACAATTGCAGATAGACCAACTGAATTCTCTACAATTAATATAATAGCTCTTTTATAAGGAAGGGGCCAATTTGAACTGGCATGGGTTACAGAATACAAAAGAACCATAAGAAGAGAATGTAAGTGACTGGGTGTTTCAGTTATCTATTACTATGGAACAATCCATGTCAAAGTTTGAAAGTGAAAGTGTTAGTCACTCAGTAGTGTCCAACTGTTTTCAACCCCATGGACTGTAACCCACCAGGCTCCTCTGTCTATGGGATTCTCCAGGCAAGAGTACTGGACTGGGTAGTCATTCCTTTCTCCAGGGATTCTTCCCGACCAAGAGATTGAACCTGGATCTTCTGCACTGTAGGCAAATTCTTTACCAACTGAGCCATGAGGGAAGCCCAGGCAGCTTAAAACAACCATAATCATTTATTCTCTAAAAGAAATTGTGTAAAACTGGAGTTAGTTCTTTAAATGTTTGGTGGAATTCGCCAGTGAAACCATCTAGGCCTGAAGATTGCTGTTTTGGGAAGCTTTCAATTACAAATTCAATTTTTTTAATAGGTTACAGATCTATTCATATCGTCTATTTCATCTTGGTGAGTTTTGGTAGTTTGTGCTTTTTGAGGAATTGGTTCATCTCAGCTGTCAATTTCATAAGTGTAAAGTTATTCATAGTATTCCCTTATTATCCTTTTAATGGTTGTAGGGTCTGTACTGATAGTCCATTTAATTAGTGATTTTTGTGATTTGTATATTCTCACTTTTTATCTTTGTAAGTCTTGTTAGGAATTTATTTTATTGATTTTTGAAAATAATTAGCTTTTTTGAGTCATTGATTTTCTCTGTTCTTTTCCTATTTTCAACTTCATGTATTTCTGTTCTTATCTTTATTATTTCCTTCCTTCTGCTTGATTTCGATTTATTTTGCTTTTCTAGTTTCTTGAAGTAGTTGTTTAGATTATGGAACTGACACTTTTTTCTTTTCTAATGTAAAATTTAGTGCTATAAATTTCTCCCTCAGTATCACTTTGACTGTATCCCACATATTTTGATATGTTGTCTTTTCAGTTTCGTTATTTTCTGTTCTTTTTAATAATTTTCTTTCAGATGTCCTCTTTGATCCATCAATTACTCACATGTGTTGTTTAATTTATAAATATTCTGATATTTTCCTGTTTTTTTCTATTATTTTTAGTTTGATTCTGCTCTGATAAGAAAACATACTGTATATGATTTCAATTCTTTTAAATTTGTTGAGGTATGATTAATTGCCTAAGATATGGTCTATCTTGGCCGTGTAAAATGTTCTGTGGACACTTGAAAAATGTGTATTCTATTATTATTTGGCCAAGTGTTCTATATATGTCCATTAAATCTTGGTTAATGATGTTTTTCAGTTCTACATGCTTGCCATTTTTCTCTCTAGTAATTCTATCCATTTCTGTGAGTGGACTGTTGAAGTCCCCAATTATAAATACATGTGTGCTCAGTTGCTTCAGTTGTCTCTGGCTCTTTGTGACCCCATGGACTGTAGCCTGCCAGGATCCTCTGTCCATGGTGATTCTCCAGGCAAGAATACTGGAGTAGGTTTCCATTTCTTTCTCCAAAAATTATAGAATTATAATTATATAAAAGTGTTACAATTATATACAATTATTATAATTACAGGTTTACCTAAATTTCCCTTCGACTCTGTCAGATTTTGCTTCACATATTTTGAAGCTCTGTTGTTTTGTTAGGTAGTTAGTCAGACATGAGTGGTCCCCAGCCTAACTGGGACAGGGTCATCTTTCCCTCCTTCACCTAAACACTGGTGTCCAGATCACACCCAGAGATCCTCCCTTTTTGTGGTCAAAGACCACGAAGTTGCCAGCCTTATCAGCACTGAGCAAGCTAAAACCCACGAGCACAGGCGCAAGTGAACCAAGACCTAAACAAAATAACCTGGGTTTATTATGCCAAATTTGTAATAAATGAGCATTTTGTTTTTTGCACCCCCGCCCCTGTGGGTTTCACTTCGGTGATGGTGGGTAAGTACCTGTGCACAAGGAAAAAATTATACAAACTAAAGTTGCCAGTCAACTTGTCAAAACAACAATGTAGGACATAGGAAGGGACGTTCCACCACTCTGAAAAACCAGCCCTGCCAACATTATGGGACTGCTTCTGGTTTCCAGACAGCACACTCTCGTCCTTTCTTGGGAGTGTACTTTCATTTTGCTTAATAACACTCTTGTTACTTAAAACTGCTCTGTGTATCTCATCTGAATTCTTTCCCTCAAGAGAACAAGAACAGAGGAATTTGACATTCTGATGGTAACACTATTGTACTTACATATATAGGATCATTATGTCTTTTTAGTGGATGATTATTTTATCATTACGTAATGCCCTTCTTTGTCTTGGTAATTTTCTTTGCTCTGAAGTTTACTTATTATATTAACATAGATACTCCTATTTTTAAAATTAATGAATACATCCTCTATCTTTTCTATCCTCTTACTTTCAACCCACCTATGCTGTTGTATTTAGAGTTTCCAAGGTAGCTCAATGGTAAAGAATCCACCTGCCAATACAAGAGATGCAGGAGACATGGGTTTGATCCTCGGGTCGGGAAGATCCCTTGAGGAGGAAATGGCAACCCACTCCAGTATTCTTGCCTGAACATCTCATGGACTGAGGAGCCTGGTGGGCTATAGTCCATGGGGTCACAAAGAGTCAGACACAACTTAGTAACTGAGCACACACATTTCATGAGTCTCATGTCGATAGTATTTAGTGAGATCATGTTTTTTCTTCATTTTCAGTCTCAGTTCAGTTGCTCAGTCGTGTCTGACTCTTTGTGACCCCATGGACTGCAGCACGCCAGGCCTACCTGTCCATCACCAACTCCCAGAGCTTACTCAAACTCAGGTCCATTGAGTTGGTGATGCCATCCAACCATCTCATCCTCTGTGGCCTACTTCTCCCACCTTCAATCATCCCCAGCATCAGAGTCTTTTCAATTGAGTCAGTTCTTTGCATCAGATGGCCAAAGTATTGGAGTTTCAGCTTTAGCATCAATCCTTCCAATGAATATTCAAGAATGATTTCCTTTAGGGTTGACTGGTGAGGTCTCCTTGCTGTCCAAGGGATTCTCAAGAGTCTTCTCTAACACCACAGTTCAAAAGCATCAATTCTTAGGAACTCGGTTTTCTTTAAAGTCCAACTCTCACGTCCATACATGACTATTGGAAAAACCGTAGCTTTGACTAGACAGACCTTTGTTAGCAAAGTAATGTCTCTGATTTTTAATGTGTTGTCTAGGTCAGAAAACTAAGATCATGGCATCTGGTACCATCACTTTATGGGAAATAGATGGGGAAACAGTAGAAACAGTGACAGACGTTATTTTGGGGGGCTCCAAAATCACTGCAGTTGGTGATTTCAGCCATGAAATTAAAACACGCTTACTCCTTGGAAGGAAAGTTATGACCAATCTAGATAGCATAATCAAAAGCAGAGACATTACTTTGCCGACTAAGGTCCATTTAGTCAAGGCTATGGTTTTTCCAGTGGTCATGTATGGATGTGAGAGTTGAACTGTGAAGAAAGCTGAGCGCCGAAGAATTGATGCTTTTGAACTGTGGTACTGGAGAAGACTCTTGAGAGTCCCTTGGGCTACAAGGAGATACAACCAGTCCATTCTAAAGGAGATCAGTCCTGGGTGTTCTTTGGAAGGAATGATGCTAAAGCTGAAACTCCAATACTTTGGCCACCTGATGCAAAGAGTTGACTCATTGGAAAAGACTCTGATGCTGGGAGGGACTGGAGGCAGGAGGAGAAGGGGAAGACCGAGGATGACATGGCTGGATGGCATCACTGACTCGATGGACGTGAGTCTGAGTGAACTCCGGGAGTTGGTGATGGACAGGGAGGCCTGGCGTGCTGCGATTCATGGGGTAACAAAGAGTCGGACACAACTGAGCGACTGAACTGAACTGAACTGAACTGAGGTTGGTCGTAACTTTTCTTCCAAGGAGTAAGCGTCTTTTAATTTCATGGCTGCAATCATCCTCTGCAGTGATTTTGGAGCCCCCCAAAATAAAGTCAGCCACTGTTTCCACTGATTCCCCATCTATTTGCCATGAAGTGATGGGACCCGATGCCATAATCTTAGTTTTCTGAATGTTGAGCGTTAAGCCAACTTTTTCCCTCTCCTCTTTCACTTTCATCAAGAGGCTCTTTAGTTCTTCTTCACTTTCTGCCATAAGGGTGGTGTCATCTGCATATCTGAGGTCATTGATATTTCTCCCAGCAATCTTGATTCCAGCTTGTGCTTCATCCAGGCCAGCATTTCTCATGATGTACTCTGCTTTTGCTGCTGCTGCTGCTAAGTTGCTTCAGTCGTGTCCTACTCTGTGTGACCCCATAGACTGCAGCCCACCAGGCTCCCCTGTCCCTGGGATTCTCCAGGCAAGAACACTGGACTGGGTTGCCATTTCCTTCTCCAATGCTTGAAAGTGAAAAGTGAAGTTGCTCAGTCATGTCCAACTCGTAGCAACCCCATGGACTGCAGCCCACCAGGCTCCTCTGCCCACGGGATTTTCCAGGCAAGAGTACTGGAGTGGGCTGCCATTGCCTTTTCCAGATGTACTCTGCATATAAGTTAAATAAGCAGGGTGACAATATGCAGCCTTGACGTACTCCTTTCCCTATTTGGAACCAGTCTGTTGTTCCATGTCCAGTTCTAACTGTTGCTTCCTGACCTGCATACAGATTTCTCAGGAGGCAAGTCAGGTGGTCTGGTATTCCAATCTCTTTAAGAAAATTTCACAGGTTTTGGTGATCCACACAGTCAAAGGCTTTGGCATAGTTGATAAAGCAGAAGTAGATGTTTTTCTGGAACTCTCTTGCTTTTTCCATGATCCAGTGGATGCTGGCAATTTGATCTCTAGTTCTTCTGTCTTTTCTAAAGCCAGCTTGAACATCTGGAAGTTCACAGTTCATGTACTGTTGAAATATGGCTTGGAGAATTTTGAGCATTACTTTACTAACGTATGAGATGAGTGCAATTTTGCAGTAGTTTGAGCATTCTTTGGCATTGCCTTTCTTTGGGATTGAATGAAAATTGACCTTTTTCAGTCCTGTGCCCACTGCTGAGTTTTCCAAATTTGCTGACATATTGAGTGTAGCACTTTCACAGCATCATCTTTCAGGATTTGAAATAGATCAACTGGAATTCCATCACCTCCACTAGCTTTGTTTGTGATGATGCTTCCTAAGGCTTATTTGACTTCGCTTTCCAGGATGTCTGGCTCTAGGTGAGTGATCACACCATCGTGGTTATCTGGGTCATGAAGATTTTTTAATATAGTTCTTTGTATTCTTGCCATCTCTTCTTAATATTTTCTGCTTCTGTTAGGTCCATACCATTTCTGCCCTTTATTGAGCCCATCTTTGCATGAAATGTTCCCTTGGTATCTCTAATTTTCTTGTAGAGCTCTCTAGTCTTTCCCATTCTATTGTTTTCCTATATTTCTTTGCACTGATCACTAAGAGGAAGGCTTTCTTATCTCTCCTTGCTATTCTTTGGAACTCTGCATTCAAATGGGTATATCTTTCCTTTTCTCCTTTGCATTTCATTTCTCTTCTTTTCACAGCTATTTGTAAGGCCTCCTCAGAGAGCCAATTTTGCCTTTTTGCATTTCTTTTTCTTGGGGATGGTCTTGATCACTGCCTCTTGTACAATGTCCCAAACCTCCATCCATAGTTCTTCAGGCACTCTGTCTATCATATCTAATTCCTTGAATCCTTGAGTCTATTTCTCACCTCCACTGTATAATCATAAAAGATTTTATTTAGGTCATACCTGAATTGTCTAGCAGTTTTCCCTACTTTCTTCAATTTAAGTCTGAATTTGGCATCAAGGAGTTCATGATTGGAGCCACAGTCAGCTCCCAGTCTTGTTTTTAATGACTGTACAGAGCTTCTCCACCTTTGGCTGCAAAGAATATAATCAATCTGATTTCAGTGTTGACCATCTGGTGATGTCCATGTGTAGAGTCTTCTCTTGTGTTGTTGGAAGAGGGTGTTTGCTATGACCAGTGCATTATCTTGATGAAACTCTATTAGCCTTTGCCCTGTTTCATTCTGTAGTCCATGGCCAAATTTGCCTATTACCTGAGGTATCTCTTCCTACTTTTGCATTCCAGTTCTCTATAATGAAAAGGACATCTTTTTGGAGTGCTAGTTCTAGAAGGCCTTGTAGTTATTCATAGAACTGTTCAACTTCAGCTTCTTCAGCATTACTGGTTGGGGCATAGACTTGGGTTACTGTGATATAGAATGGTTTGCCTTGGAAACGAACAGATATCATTCTGTTGTTTTTGAGATTGCATCCAAGTACTACATTTTGGACTTTTTTTGTTGACTATGAGAGCTACTCCATTTCTTCTAAGGGATTCCTGTTCACAGCAGCAGATAAAATGGACATCTGAGTTAAATGCACCCATTCTAGTCCATTTTAGTTCACTGATTCCTAAAATGTCGATGTTCACTCTTGCCATCTCCTGTTTGACTACTTCCAGTTTGCCTTGATTCATGGACCTAACATTCCAGGTCCCTATGTAATATTGCTCTATAGGACAATAGACAGCATAGGACTTTACTTCCATTACCAGTCCCATCCACAACTGGATGTTGTTTTTGCTTTGGCTCCGTCTCTTTATTTTTTCTGGAGTTATTTCTCCACTGATCTCCAGTAGCATATTTGGCACCTACTGACCTATGGAGTTCATCTTTCAGTGTCCTGTCTTTTTGCCTTTTCATACTGTTCATGGGGTTCTCAAGGCAAGAATACTGAAGTGGTTTGCCATTCCCTTCTCCAGTGGACCACATTTTGTCAGAACTCTCTACCATGATCCATCTGTTCTGGGTGGCCTTATATGGCGTGGCTTATAGTTTCGTTGAGTTAGACAAGGCTGTTGTCCATGTGATCAGATTGGTTAGTTTTCTGTGATTGTGGTTTTCATTCTGTCTGTCTCTGATGGAGAAGAATAGAAGCTCATGGAAGCTTCCTGGTGGGGAGACTGACTGAGGGGGAAACTGGGTCTTGTTCTGATTGGTGGGACCATGCACAGTAAATCTTTAATCCAATTTTCTGTTGATGACCGGGGCTGTGTTCCCTCCCTGCTATTTGACCTGAGGCCAAACTATGGTGGAGGTAATGAAGATAATGACGATCTCCTTCAAAAGGTCTCGCTTTGGAATCACAGCTGCACTTAGTGCCCCCAACCCTACAGCAGGCCACCACTGACCACACCTCTGCTGGAGACTCCTGGACACTCATGGGCAAGTCTGGGTTAGTCTCTTCTAGGGTCACTGTTGCTTTCTCCTGAGTCTTGTCGCGCACATAGTTTTGTTTGTGCCCTCCAAGAGTTTGTTTCCCTAGTCCTGTGTAAGTTCTGGCAACTTTATGTGGGGTTAATGGCAACCTCCTCCAAGAGGGCTTATGCCATACTTAGGTCTACTGCACCCAGAGCCCCTGCCCCTGTGGCAGTCCACTGCTGACCCATGCCTCCACAGGAGACACTCAAACACAGTTCTGTCTCAGTCTCTGTGGGGTCTCTGGGTCCTGGTGCCCACAAGGTTTGTTTGAGCCTGCTGAGCATCTCTGTCAGGTATGAGGTTTGATTCTAAACACAATTTTGCCCCTCCTGCTGCCTTTTTGGGGCTTCTCCTTTGCCCCGGGACGTGGGTTATCTCTTCAAAGTCACTCCAGACCAGCGCAGCTGCTGCTCCAGTGCTACGCAGCCATGCTCCAGCACCTTCCGTCTTGCTGGGGCTTCTCTGCCCTTGGACATGGGGTATCTTCTCAAAGTCACTCCAACTCCATGTAGCCACCACTCCAGCACTCCCTTGGTTTGGCAAAATTTGGATTCCTCTTCTTGGTTTCTTGGTCATCAACCTTGTGCTTAGCTTTAAGCCTAGTTTACTTCTCTCACCTCCACATCCTTTGATAAGAAAAATCCCTGCTCCAATTGTAGTCTAGAAGGACTCTGGCAATGATGTATGACAATGAAGTTCCACAGCTCACTGACTCACTTGAGCTGTTGTTCACTCTCTTCTCTCTCCCTCTCTTCCACACACTGTCTGTGACCTTTATTAGTGCATGCTGTAGGAGAAGTGGTGCCTCACTGTGTTTCTCTGGTTTGGAGCAGAAAGAGTATGGCTTCCAAGCTATCTAAGTCCTAAACCAGCCCCACTGCCATATGCACACCTTCCCCAAAGGACAAATGGCATGGTCATGCATATTGGAAAGAGAATAAGAGATCCAAACAACCTCTTTCACCCTCCCCATCCCCACCTTCTTCATCCAAGTGAGAACAGTACAGAGCTTTGTTCTTTAGTCTTTTGAGTTTCAAGCCTTTTCTGTGGGGGCTACATTTGTACTCAAAGTAAATATTCATTAATGTATTTAATTCCCATCTTAAATATCTTTCTGTTTCATTATTGTCTCTTGAATGGGCTGAGACCAAGTCTGACTTTTTTCTCTATATCTTCCCAGTTCAGCATCACATATAACTGGGCACTTAATAAGTGATTTTGGTCATGACAGCATAATTAAATCTATTTACATTGGAAATTACACATGACTTGACTGAAGGGCTGGTCTAGTCTAATTGTGTTTGTGTTCATTTTCTTGCCTTTTTCCTTTATCTTGCTTAATCCTGTCTCATCAAAGTGGGCTTTAAATTCCAAGGAGGCTTACATGGCATTTCAGTCCCCAATTCCTTCTCTTGGTTGACAAAGGTCAAGGAATTAAAATATATATATATATGATCTGCCTGAAGTAGGTATAGAGTGATCCAGCCTTTAATGTATTCAAACCACTAATGCTGTCATTCCCAGTGAGAGCTGAAGGAAGGATTGCTGTTATATCTACTTAAGAGGCCTCCACTCATTTCTACAGCCAGTGTCTAGAGAATGTTTTGTCTTCAAAGAAAGCTTTTATTATTTGGAAAGTCTCCAACTTCTTGTCTTATTGAAAAAACTGATTCAGGGTGGAGAGGCAAGGCCTACTATCTCGAGGAGAAAGCTCCTCTACATATTAGCCTGAGCCAGAGGCTGAAAAAGAGGACAAGAGGACCCTCCTTTGACACAAAATTTACATGTGGTACAGAACCTGCGTACCATTGCAGGAGACACAAGAGACATGGGTTCAATCCCTGAGTCAGGAAGACCCCCTGCTGTGGGAAATGGCAACCTACTCCAGGGTGGTTGCCTGGAGAATTCCATGGACAAAGGAGCCTGGAGGGCTACAGTCTATGTTGTCGCAAAGAGACAGACATGACTTAGTGACTAAATCACCATAAGGAAACACTGAGCAACATGTAAATCATGCAAACTCACAGACACATGTAGCTACGAGGATAAACAGCTACTTAAATGGGTGACTCCAGGATACCAGGTTTCTCTTTTATGCTACAGATGTGCTGTGCTGTACTTAGTCACTTCAGTCATGTCTGACTCTTTGCAACACTATGGGCTGTAGCTGGCTAGGCTCCTCTGTCCATGGGATTTTCCTGGCAAGAATACTAGAGCGAGTAGCCATTTCCCCCTCCAGGGGATCTTCCTGTTCCAGGGATTGAACCCATGTCTCCTGTGTCTCCTGCATTGCAGGCATATTCTCTACCCACTGAGTCACCTGGGAAGCCCATGCTAAAGATAAATGTTGCTAATTATTCCTTTTTATTATTTTCCTTGGTTTACTTCTGCACTGCGTATAACACAGTAGCCACTAGCCACATGTGGCTATTGACATTTAAATGAATTAAAGTCAGGCAAAATTTAAAATCCACTTCCTGAATCCAACTACTCCCATTTCACATGCCCAACAACATGTGGCTAGTGACTACACTCTGGAGAGCACAAATCTAGAATTCCATCATTATGAAAAGTTCTACTGAACAGTGCTGGTGTACCTTAAAGCACATCAACATAAATCTATTCACTATAGACTGGAATTTTTTAGTTTTTATACCTTGCCTTGTACCCCAGAGTATAGATGATGAGTTTGTCACCTGACAAAGTGCTACAGGCATAGAGAGTCTCCAGGACAATCCATTGGATCCTGGAAAATTCTGGCAAGAGGCTAGCTCAGACTGAATGCTTTCCATATTGAGTCTTCTGCTGATGGTCAATGCAGACCTCACATAGTCGTAAAACTTGCAGCTTCTAGAAATGCCTTCACTCAAGCATGGGGCTGCTTAGACTTAAGGTATTGGTAAGCTCACATATCTCTGCCATTCAGTCTTATTACTTGTCTCTGTTATGCCTTTACACTCTCCTGTAATAATATTTTTCATTTTACGCTTCACACATTTAAGGAATGTGATGAACAGTCCAACAGAAACCTGAAGAGGGAAGTTTTTTGAACTCACAGCAAATGGATATGTGACAAGAATAAGAGGGGGGGAAATGTGGCTTTGACCTGAGTTTACCACTCCCTTGTGATAAGTTATTCCTTCAAGTCTGCACCCCCCTCCCTTTAAATACAAATACGCTACCTGTGCAAAGAAACACAATGACTGTGTAATACTCAGTAACGCACCAGTGTAGCTTAATTCTTCAGATGTCTTCATAAAGAAGCAAGAACCACATGGAATTATGCAGTGAACAAACAAAGCTTAAGGATGAAGTGACAGAGAAAGGTCTGTGTTCCTTAACTGGTAACTCTTCCAGAAGTCTCGTGGTTCTTTCCTTTCTTTCCCCTTTGGTTTCCTTAACTTAAATAACAGCTGCAGTGTTTAAGCACAAATTCTTCTTAAAGACTCTGAATTAATAGCCTCCTATTTACTGTTATCCTCCTCAACTGCCCCTTTTCAGCTTCTCCTCTGCTAGCCCTGCCCACTGGAGTTGGCGAGGAGTACAGTTAGCTCCTTTTTCATAGGCTGGCCCCTTTCCAGCACCAGCCTTTATGCCTAGTGTTAGATGTGGCTTCTAAAGAATACTTAGTCATCTCTAATTTCCCTCACCAGGCTTTCATTTCCTGGCACCTCTCCTTCACTCCTCCTTGTACAGCAGGTGGAATCCTCATTAAATAAAATCGATGCTCTCTTTAAATAAGAATTTCAGAAATAAAATTATTTTCTGTGAAATCAGCAGGGTCTGTTTGCCAGGGTTCCCTGTTTGGCACTGAATCTGTCATAAGAAGATATCTGTTATTTTCCTTGTGGGAAAACAACACAACTTTCTACTGTTACTGGGAAGGAGGAAGGTTCTTCTGAAAGGGGACATGATGAACTGAGCTCTACTGATGTACTGTTGGATACTAAATGCATGTCTCTGCACATGGCACATATTTGGATAAAAGGGGACAGGACTGCAGAGAAAATTCCAGGGGAGGAACAAAATCACTTGCCCACACCTTGGCAAGCACTTGATTAGGAGCTCAAACCTAACTCATTTTCCTTGAGGCCCTCTCCCAGCCTGGAACAATACTCTCCTCCAGTCAAAAGGGAAGGAAATGAAACATGGGTCCACAGTGGCCTGAACTGACTGGCTGTTATGTCCCTAAGAGCAAGATTCAGAGTGCAGTTTGCCCCCAGTGTTATTAACACCTCCTTCCCTTGTTTGTCCTCTGTGCCAAAGAGTCTGAGAACAGAGATTAGGGATCGAAAGGGGTGTTTACTTCTTCCTTTCCATTTCTGATCTGCAGCACTGTTTCCACACTAGATAAATAGCAGGTTAACAGAGGAGCAGTGGTTTGAGGCTGGGCACCCCAGACAAAATGGCTTTCCTTTGCATTGCTTAAATAACATTTTCTGAGCTCTGGCCAAAGATAAACAGTACGGCTCACTATATGCTGGACTACTCAACAGAGACAATCACTGATGCTAATAAAATCAGTATTTGAAAGCAAGCTTAAGGGATTTTAGGAAATGCATCCATACCCTTAGAATTGCAGCTGTTACACTGTCATAAATAATTTGGAGGCTAGTGGCTTTTCGCTTTCAACATAAGGGAAGCCACTTTGTAATGGTCAGCAGCTGCCTGGGAAATCATTTTTTCTTTCATCCCAGTTCTATTACTTCTGATACTTTTGCTTTTAGTTTTAAAAAGCTAACAAAGAGTTTTGCATACCAAGTTATCAAATATGTGTTTAAAGTTATTGAATCCATCACAAAGGACTTTAAAAATGTGACCCGCATTTATCCTCTTTTGCTGCCTAGCAGAGCCCTGAGTGCCCACGCCTCACCAGATTCTGTCAGGTACTTCAGAATTCTGCTCAACCTGCTCAGCACAGATGACAGAGGCATCATGCTCTTGATTGGATCTGTAATTGTATTTTTTTTCAATAAGGCAGGGAAACTTCTTCACTGTATTGTATATAGCAAAACAAGTGCTTGTTTACCTATTTTTCTTCTTCTTCATGACAAAGGACCCTGAATGTCACAGAGAAAATTAAACCAAAAGATTGAGGTTGAAGCAAATTGTACTTCTCCTTGTATCACTCTTCACACTTATCAGTACATCTGTCTCCCCCAACAGATTTGGCTTGAGTTCCCCAGGAGACCTTGAGATAAAGATCAGAGGACAAGGAGTTTATTTGAAAAGTAATCTTTGAAAACACCCACAAAAGAGTAGGGAAGTGAGACAGGGAAAAACAAGACAACTTATAAAAGGTCTATTATCAAGCCAGTTCCACTGGGTGTCATCCAGTGGAGACCTACCAGAGCTGGTATAGAGAAAGAGGGAGATGGGCTGTTTTCTACCCAACTTGTCAATCATGATTGAGCCTTGCACCTAGGGAGCATTGATTCCGAGCACTTCCGCGATATCCTACACACAGGCAAGTGGGCTCTGACAGCCAGAGAAAGAACCCAGGCAATGAAACACACGTGTTGACAGTCATAAGTGGGACCCATACTCACTGAAAAAGTAAAGGCACATTGCCACCAACACATTGCCTCCAGTGTAGGAGGGATTCTTTTATCTCCACAGCCTCTCCAGGATTTATTATTTGTAGACTGTAATGATGCCCATGCTGACTGGTGTGATGTGATACCTCATTGCAGTTTCCACTTGCATTTCTCTAATAATTAGCAATGTTGAGCACTTTTACATGTGCCTGTTGGCCATCTATCTCTCTTCTTTGGAAAAAGGTCTATTTTGATTTTCTGCCCATTTTTTTGATTGGGTTGCTCATTTTTTTATATTGAGCTGTATGAGTTGTTCATATATTTTGGAAATTAATCCCTTGTCAGTCATATAATTTGCAAATATTTTCTCCCATTCTGTTTGTTGTCTTTTTTTTTTGTTTAGAGTTTTTGTTTTGGGGGGTTTTTGGTGGGGGGTAGGGTTTGCTGTGCAAAAGCTTTTAAGTTTAGTTAGGTCTCATTTGTTTACTTTTTTAATTTCCATTATTCTAGGAGATGAAGCCAAAAAAATCTTGCTTTGATTTATGTCAAAGAGTGTTCTGCCTATGTTTTCCTCTAGGAGTTTTATAGTATCTGGTCTTACCATCAGGTCTTTAATCCATTTTGAGTTTATTTTTGTGTGTTTGGTATTAGAGAATGTTCTAATTTCTATTATTTTACATGTAACTGTCCAGTTTTCCCAGCACCATTTACTGAAGAGACTTTTTTCTCCATTGTATTTTCTTGCTCCCTTTGTCATAGATTAGGTGATCAAGGTAGGTGGGTTTATCCCTGGGCTTTCTTCATTGATCTGTATGTCTCTTTTTGTGACAGCACCATACTTATTTTAATCATTATGGCTTTGTGTTATAGTCTGAAATCAGGGACCCTGATTCCTCCTATCTATATGCTTGACACGCCAACCAACAGAAAAGGATCCCAGGCAAAGCATCCCTCTAAGTACCTGAACAGGCAGAGCTATGGAGAAAGACTGGCCAAAGAGGCCTTCTGATTGCCAGCTACAAGAGGCTCAAAAAAAGACTCAGAGGGCCATAACTCCTGCTGCAGAGGCAGTTTGTGTCCCTGAACACTTGGCGCTGCCAGGGTCCCTACAAGCTCAACTCTCACTGGGGCAGAGCTGCCACAGGCAAAAAAAAAAAAAAAAGTCTTGTTCTTATGCGCGCAGGGTCACTTCGGTCCTGTCCGACTCTTTGTGACCCTGTAGACTGTGGCCTGCCAGGCTTCTCTGTCAGAGAGGGGTTCTCCAGGCAAGAATACTGGAGTGTACTGGACAATACTGGTTGCTATACCCTTCTAGAGCACTATATTTCCTGCTGCCCTAGCTGCCAACACCCCTGAGTACCTGGTGCTGCCAGAACCCCTGTGACCCAAGCAGCTGCACCACTTCCACACCTGGCCCTAACAGGGGCAAACACAAGCCCTCCAGGGCAGCCTCAGGAGCAAACCCCAGCGGACGACCCACATGTAGAGGTAGAAATAAAACCATAATTGAAACCCAGGGGCAGTGTGGCTAAGGAAGAAGACCCAAAACTTTCCCACCAGCTGTACAAGCTGAAGATTAAATCCACAGGTTCAACTAAGCAGACCCTGTATCTATAGAATATATAAAAGGCCATTGAGAGCTACCACTAGCTCTGATAGCTGTGGACTTTGGAGGCAAGCACACCCAGGAGTAGGACCAGATTAGAATCTGAGCACCCCCCACAGCAGGTCCAGAGATCAGTACAGTGTTGGAGGACATCCTTGAGAGGTAAGGTGGACTGTGATTCCCAGCGTGGGAAAGGACTCTGACAGGAGAGACTCAAGAAAAACATTTATTCTTATTTTTTAACTTGTTTTGCAGACTCTTTTGGATTTTTTTTCTTTTTTCTTTTTTTTTTTTTTGCTTCCCACCCCCCCTGTTGTAGTTGTCGGTTTTATTGTCACTAAGAAATCCAATTAAGCTTTTGAGTTTTTTTTTCTTTTTCCTCAATCACATTTTTTATTGTTGTCATATACCTCTGCCTTTATGTTGGGCTTTTGCAGTTCTGTGAATTTTTCCTCTTTTTTTTTCTTTTTTATATTTTTTAATTTTAATTTTTAATTTTTAAAACCCTATTTTTTCTACATTTATTCCTTTGTTTGCTTTTCCTACTGTTCTTTTCCCCTTGCAGTTAATCTTATGCTAAGTCGCTTCAGTCGTGTCCGACTCTGTGCCACCCCACAGACAGAGGCCCACTAGGCTCCCGTCCCTGGGATTCTCCAGATAAGAACACTGGAGTGGGTTGCCATTTCCTTCTCCAATGCATGAAAGTGAAAACTGAAAGTAAAGTCGCTCAGTCATGTCTGACTCTTAGCGAACCCATGGACTGCAGCCTACCAGGCTCCTCCGTCCATGGGATTTTCCAGGCTAGAGTACTGGAGTGGGGTGCCATTGCCTTCTCCGGCAGTTAATCTTTAACATATATAAATCTTCTTTATCTACCTCTATTTAACTTTGCATATATATTCTTTCTTTTCTTTCTCTCCTATCCTCTGAACATATTTATTTGTTTTATTATCATTGCTTTATTCCCCAATTGGTTCCTTGTGCTAATTATGCTTTCCAGGTTGTGCTTAAATTAGTTTTGTTCTGGTAGATATAATTTTTGGTTTGCTTTATTCACCAGGTTAATCTAATTGTACTTAATTTTTGTTGGATTGTTTTGATTTTGCTTATAGGTGTAGATGTATATGTGTATATTCAGTCACACTTTCTATTGCTGCTTATAAACCTCTGCCTGTACATTGGGCTTTTGCAGTTCTGTGGAGGTTTCTTTCTTTTTCCCTTTTTTCTTTCTTCCATTTTTTTCATTTTTCTTTTTTTATAATTTTAATTTTTTTAACCTATTATATGTTTTCTACATGTATTCCTTCATTTGCCTTTCCTACTGTTCTTTTCCCCTTGCAGTTAATCTTTAATGTATATAAATCTTTTTTTAACCTACCTCGAACTTTGCATACCTATTCTTTCTTTCTTTTCTTTCTTTCCTGTCCTCACAACATATTTATTAGTTTTGTTTTCATTGCTTTATTCCCTACTTGGTGCCTTGCTTCAGTTTTGTTTTCCAGTTTGTGCTTAAGCTACTTTTTTTCTTAACTGGTAAATAAAATTTTTGATTTCCTTTGTTCACCAGATCAAGCTACTGTACTTTATTTTTGTTGGACTGTTTTCACTTTGTTCATGGGTGTATATGTATATGTCTATATTCCATTATTTTAATTAATATTTGCCTGATTTTGTAACTGCCATTTGTCTGGGGTGAATCTTTGGTTTCTAATTTTTGGATATTTGTTTTACTCTTCATTAATGCCATAACAAGCCACTTGTGGAATCCTCATTCCTGACCAGAGATCAAGCCCTGAGCCTTTAGAGTGGAAGCACTGATTCCAAGACCCTAGACTACCAGAGAACTAACACTACGGAGTATCAAATAGTGAGAGTTCACACAAACGAAACCACTTGAATATAAGACCCGGCATCACCCAACCACCAGTAGCACCCTGTGCAGGATGCCTCATCTAAATAACAAACAGAACAAAAATACAAAGTCAGTCATCAGCAGACAGGAGTTCCACTTCACTCAGCCTTGCCCATCAGAGGAAAAACAAACAAACAAACAAAAACTCAGCACAAATCTCACCCTATATGAAGCTCACACAAACCACTGAACCAACCTTAGGAGGGCAGAAACCAAAGGGAAGAAAGAATTCAAACTTCTTCAAGGAAAGAATTCAACTTTCCTTGAAGCCTAGGAAAAGGAGACCTCAAATACAATAACTTTTAAAAAAATGAAAAAGTAGAGAAATACTGCACAAATGAAGGAACAAACTAGAAACACAGAAGTCCAAATAAATGAAGAGGAAATGGGAAAATTACCTGGAAAAGAATTCAGAATAATGATAGTAAAGATGATCAAAAACCTTGAAAACAAAATGGAGAAAATGCAAGAATCAATTAACAAAGACCTAGAAGAATTAAACAATAAACATACAGAGACAAACAATACAATTACTGAAATTACTCCAGAAGGAAACAATAGCAGAATATCTGAAACAGAAGAATGAATCAGTGAGCTGGAAGACAAAATGGTGGAAATAACTTCTGAAGAGCAGAATAAAGTGAAAAGAATGCAAAGAGCTGAGGACTGTCTCAGAGACCTCTGGGATAATATCAAGCACACCAATATTCGAATAATAGGGGTCCCAGAAGAGGAAAAAAAGAAAGGGTATGAGAAAATTTTTGAAGAGATTATAGTTGAAAATTTCCCCAAAATGGAAAAGAAAATAGTCAATCATGTCCAAGAGGCACAAAGAGTCCCATACAGGATGAATCCAAGGAGAACCATACCAAGACACACTAATCAAACTAACAAAGGCTAGACACAAAGAAAGAATATTAAAAGCAGCAAGGGAGAAGCAACAAGTAACATACAAGGGAAACCCCATATGCTTAACAGCTGATCTTTCAGCAGAGACTCTGCAGGCCAGAAGGGAATGACAGGATATATTTAAAATACTGAAAGGGGAAAATCTACAACCAAGATTACTGTACACAGCAAGGATCTCATTCAAAATTGATGGACAAATGAAATTCTTTTCAGATAAGCAAAAGTTAAGAGAATTCAGTGCCACCAAACCAGCCTTACAACAAATGTTAAGCTGACTTATATAGTCAAGAAATACAAGAGAAGAAAAAAGATCTACAAAATCAACCCCAAACAATTAGAAAATGGCAAGAGAAACATATATATCAATAATTACTTTAGATGTAAATGTATTAAATGCTCCAACCAAAAGATACAGACTGGCTAAATGGATACAAAAACAAGACCCATACATATGCTGTCTACAAGAAAACCACTTCAGACCTCAAGACACATATAGACTAAAAGTTAGAGGATGGAAAAATATATTCCATGCAAATGTCAAGCAAAAGAAAGCTGGAGTAGAAATCCACATATCAGACAACATAGAGAAGATTACAAGAGATAAGGAAGGACACTACATAATGATCAAGGGATCAATCCAAGAGAAAGACATAACAATTGTATATATCTATGCATCCAACATAGGAGCACCGCAATACATAAGACAAACACTAACAGACATAAAAGAAGCAATTGATAGTAACACAATAATAGTTGGAGACTTTAACATCCCATTCACACCAATGGACAGATCATCAAAACAGAAAATTAATAAGGAAACACAAGTCTTAAATGATACATTAGATGAGATGGATCTCATTGATATCTGCAGGACATTCCATCCAAATGCAGAGGAATACACTTTCTTCTAAAGTGTATGTGAAACATTCTCCAGGATAGACCACATTTTGGGTCACAAATCAAACCTCAGTAAATTCAAGAAAATTGAAATTGTATCAAACATCTTCTCTGACCACAATGCTATGGGACTAGATATCAATTACAAGAAAAAACACTGTAAGAAACACAAACACATGGAAATTAAACAACACATTTCTAAATAAACAACAGGTTACTGAAGAAATCAAAAGGGAAATCAAAAAATTTCTAGAAACAAATGACAATGAAAACACAACTCAAAACCTATGGGATGCAGAAAAAGCAATTCTAAGAGGGAAGTTTATAGCAATACAATCCTACCTAAAGAAACAAGAAAAACATTGAATAGACAACCTAACTTTAGACTTAAGCAACTGAAGAAACAGAAAAAAAAAATTAGTAGAAGGAAAGAAATCATAAAGGTCTGAGCAGAAATAAATGAAAAATAAATGAAAGAAACACTGGTAAAGGTTAATAAAACTAAAAGCTGGTTCTTTGAGAAGATAAACAAAACTGACAAACCCTTAGCCAGACTCATCAAGAAAAAAAGAGAGAAGAATCAAATCAACAAAATTAGAAATGAAAAAGGAGAGGTTACAACAGACAATGCAGAAATACAAAAGAATATAAGAGGCTATTATGAACAACTATATGGCAATAAAATAGATAACCTGGAAGAAATGGACAGATAACCTGGAAGAAATGGATAATTCTTAGAAAAGTTCAATCTTCCAAGACTGAATCAGGAAAAAATAGAAATTATGAATAATACAATTATAAGCACTAAAATTGAAGTTGTGATCAAAAATCTCCCAAAAACCAAAAGCCCAGGACCAGATGGCTTCACAAGAGAATTCTATCAAATAAATGTCTATCCTTCTAAAACTCTTTCAAAAAATTGCAGAGGAAGAAACACTTCCAAACTCATTCCACGAGACCACCATCACCCTGATACCAAAACCAGACAAAAACAACACACAAAAAAAAGAAAACTATAGTCCAATATTACTAATTAACATAGATGCAAAAATCCTCAACAAAATTTTAGCAACAGAATTCAGCAACACATCAAAAGTTCATATACGATGATCAAGTTGGGTTTATTCCAGGGATGCAAGGATTCTTCAATATACAGAAATCAATCAATGTGATACACCATATTAACAAATTGAAAGATAAAAGCCATATGATCATCTCAATAAATGCACAAAAAGCCTTTGACAAAATTCAGCACCCATTTATGATTAAAACTCTTCAAAAAAATGGGCATAGAAAGAACCTACCTCAAGAAATGAAAAAGGAGTAAAGGCCATATATGATAAGCCTACAAAAAACATTGTTCTCAATGGTGAAAAACTGAAAGCATTTCCCCTAAGATCAGGAACAAGACAAGGGTGTCCACTTTCACCACTATTATTCAACATACTTCTGGAAGTCCTAGATCAGAGAAGAAAAAGAAATAAAATGAATCCAGATCAGAAAAGAAGAAATAAAGCTCTCACTGTTTGCAGATGACATGATACTGTACATAGAAAACCCTAAAGAGAGTATCAGAAAATTACTAGAGCTAATCAGTGAATTTAGCAAAGTTGCAGGATACAAAATCAATACACAGAAATCGCTTGCATTTCTATATACTAACAATGCAAATGAGAAAGAGCAATGAAGGAATCAGTCCCATTCACCACTGCATCAAAAAGAATTAAATATCTAGGAATAAACTTACCTAAGGAGACAAAAGTACTGTACACAGAAAATTATAAGACACTAATGAAAGAAACCAAAGATGACATAAACAGATGGAGACATATTCCATGTTCCTAGGTAGGAAGAATCAATACCATGAAAATGACTATACTACCAAATGCAATCTACAGATTTAATGCAATCCCTATCAAATTACCAATGGCATTTTTCACAGGACTAGAAGAAAAAATTTCACATTTCATATGGAAACACAAAAGACCCTGAACAGCCAACGAAGAATGCAGCTGGAGGAATCAAGCTTCCTTACTTCAGGTTATACCACAAAGCTACAGTCATCAAGAAAATATGGTACTGGCACAAAAACAGAAATATAAACCAATGGAACAAGATAGAAAGCCCACAAATAAACCCATGCACCTATGGGTACCTTATTTTTGACAAAGGAGGCAAGAATATACAATGGGGCAAAGACAGCCTCTTCAATAAATGGTTCTGGGAAAACTGGACAGCTATATGTAAAAGAATGAAATTAGAACACTTCCTAACACCACACACAAAGATAAACTCAAAATGGATTAAAGACCTAAATGTAAGACCAGAAACTATAAAACACTAAGAAGAAAATGTAGGCAGAACACTTGATGACATAAATCAAAGCAAGATCCTCTATGACCTACCTCCTAGAGCAACAGAAATAAGAACAAAAGTAAACCAGTGGGACCTGATTAAACTTAAAAGCTTTTGCATAGCAAAGGAAACTATAAGCAAGGTGAAAAGCCAACCCTCGGAATGGGAGAAAATAATAGCAAATGAAACAACTGACAAAGGATTAATTTCCAAAATATACAAGTACCTCATACAACTCAATACCAGAAAAACAAACAACCCAATCAAAAAGTGGGAAAAAGACCTAGACAGATATGTCTCCAAAGAAGACATACAGATGGCTAACAAATACATGAAAAGATGTTCAACGTCGCTCAATATTAGAGAAATGCAAATCAAAACTACAATGAGATATCACCTCACACCAGTCAGAATGGCTGTCATCAAAAAGTCTACAAACAATAAATGTTGGAAAGGTTGTGGAGAAAAGCGAACACTCTTGCACTGTTGGTGGGAATGTAAATTGATAAAGCCACTATGGAAGACAGTATGGAGCTTGCTTAAAAAACTAGGAATAAACTTCCATATGACACAGCAATCCCACTTCTAAGCATACACCCTTAGGAAACCAAAATTGAAGGAGACACATGTATCTCATTATTCACTGAAGCACTATTTACAATAGCTAGAACATGGAAGCAACCTAGATGCCTATCAACAGATGAATGGATAAAGAAGTTGTGGTATACATACACAGTGGAATATTACTCAGCCATAAAAAGGAGGAATGCGTCTGAGTCAATTCTAATGAGGTGGGTGAACCTAGAATCTATTATACAGAGTGAAGTGAGTCAGAAAGAGAAAGATAAATACCATATTCTGACACATATATATGGAATCTAGAAAAATGGTACTGAAGATTTTACTTACAGGGCAACAATGGAGAAACAGACATAGAGAATAAACTTATCAACATGGGGAGAGGGGAGGAGAGGGTAAGATATATGGAAAGAGTAACATGGAAACTTACATTACCATACTTACATTACCAAAATAGATAGCCAATGGGAATTTGCTGTATGGCTCAGGAAACTCAGACAGGGGCTCTGTTCAACCTAAAGGGGTGGGATGGGGAAGGAAATTGGAGGGAGCTTCAAAAGGGAGGGGGATATATGTATACTTATGGCTGATTCATTTTGAGGTCTGACAGAAAACAGCAAAATTCTGTAAAGCAATTATCCTTCAAGAAAAAATAAATTAATTAAAAAAAATTTTTTTAAGATATGGGGCAGGGCATGGGCAGCATATGCTACTGACTCTAGCCCCCTTATTTTTCTGTGTATCCACCTTCAGACACTCAATGAATGTTTGCTGTCTGGATGACTTTGCATCCTGCATTACCACATCCTACACTCCACAAAAACTAGTAATTTTTTCTTCTGCTCAAAGGCCATGTATTTGACCACTCAGTTCTCAATTCTTAATACTTATGTACAAGAGAAGAAGATAAGAAATCTATAAGGGATTGAAGTGTGGGCAATACAACGCTGGAACTCTTCATTTGAACACCACTGTCTACTGCCACCATTTCCCTTCATTACAGATAAGGTCTCTGAGACTTTCTTTGTTCTCCCTATCGTGAATGTTTACCAAGAGCAATCGCCTGCACTACCATGGGAATTGAAATGGTGGTAGGGAAAAAAGAAAGTGTCTTGCCTTCCTCTTCAGGCCCTTACTAACAGGCAGTCCTGGCAAGACAAATTCTTCTCAATAGCTTGAAGAGTATAAATCTCAGATAGAACAAGTTCATATGAAGGAGAAGGAAGGTGTAAGCTTGTGCCAGCTCCATGTTTAATCGGCAGCTACAAAGATGGTGGGTACAAAGATGGCCACACCTACATTATTCCCAAACAGAGGCCCAATGACCAGTGCTCACCCCACTGTCCTCAGGCCACCATTGCCATATGATATCAGCTGCTATGACCATCATCTCCGCCAGAACACTGACCTCCCTCCCGTGGGAACTACTGTGTCCTTCAGGTAATCCTTCCCCTCAAAAGTGCCTGTTTCAGCTAATCCTCAGCATCTGTGGAAAACAACGCATAAAGGTCAATTCCCCCATGGCTCTGGCTTATAGTCTCTTCTGTTACAAGGAAATATAGTATTAAAAGCACTGAACAGAAGAGACAGATAAAGTAAGACTGGGAGAGTGAGAAGATGGTTTGTGAGAAGAGAGAGAAAGAGAATAATGTCTCTGGATTGTATTGAAACACACACATGCGTGCACATGCACACACACACACACACATACACACATGAAAACAAGTATTCTCAGAACTCTTCCATGGTACAAGGATGATATTGCCTCACAGGCAATAAATAGGCCACTTGAATTCAGTTTCTGTGAGAAGCCAAAGCACTGTGGAATTTCTTTCATCGGGATACTAGGTTCTCTTTTTACAAAACTGTATATCTATCATATTTGGGTAACTGATGAACCCACCTCTCTTACATCTCCTGCATTTGCACGCAGGTTCTTTACCACTAGCACCACCTGGGAAGCCTGACATGAAAATGTGCACAAAGGACCAGGTGGCAGACATTCCGACCCCCCCTGCAGGAGGGAAGAGGCACTATTGCCTTAGCTGTTGGTAGTGCTATCAGAAGGTTTTCAGCTGTCAGCCTTCTTTGAGAAATGTCTCTGCTAAAGTAAACTACCTCACCCATGGTCATGATTACTTTTAGGGTAGCCTACATCAAATGTTTGATCAGCACACAGACATAAAGGCTGAACCCGCTGGCTCCAACTCAAGACAACTCTGAGGGAGCAGCCAAGGCTCAGAGCTTCCCCACGAGATGGGCGTAGATTTCAATCGAGGCTGCATTGCAGCTTGATGCCCTCCTCTGTTCATTTCTGCTTCTGTAACCTTCCTTCCATTGTTGCTGACCCCAAGGGCTCTACCCCATAAACTTCCTGCATGTTAATTTCCATCTCATAATCTGCTTCTTGGGGAACCCAATCTGTAACAGGGGCTTAAACCCTCCTAATCCAACAAAAAATAGATTATATATAATAAAAAATCACTTTCTGCCCATCTTATTGTACTTATTGTACTTTCTGCTTTGGAAATTATTAATATATGGCCATGATCGCTTAATCAAAATGGTTGATTAATTAAAGGACTCTACTTCTCAACAATGTTGGTATAAAAAGCAGGCCTGAGAGCAGGCCTAGTGTGCAAGCAGAAAGAGGCAATAAAATGAAACCACACTTTTTTTCACAGTCTTCCCTTTCCACATCAATCAGTTCAGTTCAGTTCAGTCGCTCAGTCGTGTCCGACTCTTTGCGATCCCATGAATCGCAGCAAGCCAGGCCTCCCTGTCCATCACCAACTCCCGGAGTTCACTCAGACTCGTGTCCATCGAGTCAGTGATGCCATCCAATACAGATAATAATAGTAGCAACAGCAAACAAGATGTATTAAGTGCTTACTGTGAGCCAGACATTGTTCTAAACACTTTGCATTATTTCATTTAAGTTTCACAGCAACTATTTGAAATACATTCTATTATTACCTCCAATATGCAAATGAAAAAACTAAGACATGTTTCTCTATTGCGTAAGTTGTGCAATAGAAAAATTGCACAACTCTCATAAGTGATACAGCATGGATTTGTATCCAGGCAGTTGTATTTGAGAACTCAAACTCTTATTGATTACAATATAGCTGCCCCCCCCCCACTGAAAAAAGTGATTGTTTATTGAATGCCTTCCTTCCTGAATGTTACTCTAGTGAATTGCCCTGGAGTATAATAACCTCCCAAATGACAAAGGTACAACTGGGGTTGGCATTGAAAAAGTGAAGGATTCTCAAGACTGGGTTACAAACTTTAGCCAGTCAGGTAGTTACAGACATCATCAGATTATTGAGCTGTCAGCTGACAGGTCATTTAAGACTATATTTGAAAATAGATTTCCATTTCCCATGTGAATTTTTCGCATATAACCTGAAAGGAGTTCAAACAATCTGGTAAAATTGATCCACAAACCCTTCTCCTTAATATTATTTATGACTAATATTATTTTTAAAAATAGGAATAAAATCAAGCTAAGCGCCATTTCATTCCAGCAATTTAAAAAAATTGTCCATAGATACATGAAATATTTTTGAAGATCCCCATTTGCTTATTAGAAAATGTATTTTGAAAATAAATATTAAAATAAAATAATATTAAAATAAAAGTTTACTTTTTATGTTTAATGGTTATCAGAATTTGTAATATATTTGTATTATTTTAATAAGTTGGGAACAACTAAGCTTTATAACAATGACTCAACCCAGAAGACATTTTTAAACACTTAGCGCTTGTAGTAAAAGGAAATAAATACAATAATGATGGTAATTTATATATATTTTATTGTAGAGAGTATAATACAGTAATTAATAAAATTCTCTCAACCACACAAATAAACTACATGAAAATAAAATCCTGTGAGGGAAGCAGAATGCAACAGGAGTTCAATGAGATAAAGGCAGGATGTAGAATTTCTGTCTGTTAAAGAAGAGCATGTTTATTTTTTTTTTTAAGTGATAGCTGGTACAGAATCACTATGACATTTAGATTCCTTTGGATAATTCTGCTATAGACTGAATAATCCCAATTCATATATTGAAATAATTCACAGTGTGATGGTATTTGGAGTGGGTCCTTTGGGAGATGATTAGGTCATGAAGGCAGAACCGTCATGAATGAAATCTGTGCCTTATGGATGTTCCAGAGAGCTCCTTCCTCCCTTCTCCATGTGATGCCACAGCAAAACTGTGGCCATCTATGAACCAGGAAGGGGTTTCCGTGGTGGCTCATTGGTAAAGAATCTGCCTGCAGTGCAGGAGATGCAGGTTCGATCTCTGGATCAGGAAGATCCCCTGGAGGAGGGCATGGCAACCCACACCAGTATTCCTGCCTGGAGAGTCCCATGGACAGAGGAGCCTGGAAGGTTCCAGTCCATAGAGTAACAAAGAATCAGACATGACTGAAGCGACTTAGTAGCAGCATGAACCAGGAAGTGGGATGTCACCAGACACCAAATCTGCTGGCGTCTTGATCTTAGACTTCCCAGCTTCCCAAACTGTGAGAAATAAATGTCTGTTGTTTATAAGCCACTCAGTCTATGGTATTTTGTTATAGCAGCCCAAATGGACTCAGGTTAATGTAAGGGCTTTATTTTTAAATGTCAGTATTCATAATATACCACAAATCACATCCTTTACAGCTATTTAGGTTTAAGATTTAAAATTTTAAATGTCAACTGAAAAATGTCCTAGGGGCTACATAGCTTTCAGTGAAATTACTTTTATCTTAGGAGGGATGCAAAGATAAAAATGTTGGAAACCCATTTGCCAGGAACAGAGGTCTGGAATGGGGGCAGGCAGTGAGCATCTTAGCCTCTTAGGCCAGCTTGCTTCATTTCCCAGGATCTAAAAAAATGAATTGCCTTTGTGTCCTTTCTCCTTCATAGAGGATCTGGAAAAGATTCTGTTTTGAAGGGACTCTTATAGAGGGAAAATGTTTGATTTAGAGTCAGTAGAAAAGGACAAATGATCAGTAGTGTTCTGAGTAGGAAGGTGAATGCAGTCAAACACCCTAGAAATATGCAGAGCATAAGCAGCTTGTGTTCTTCTCAATAGGCCTTGTGCCTTGGCACAGAGCTACTTAGAGGAAGGAGCATCTTTCTGTTTTGGACAAAGGTTCTGGGTGGGTTAGCAGGAGCCAGGATTAGGTCCCTGCCCATGTAAGGAGTGTCATAAACAGAAAACTTCCCAGGCATGCAGATATCTGTCTGCATTCCTGAAGACATTGATTTGGCCTGCTTCTGCAGATGAAAGAAACCAGCAAAATGTTGCAATGCCTCTGAAGAGGTATATAAAATAAATCAGCAATTATTTCTATTTTTGTACCAAATGCAAGGTGTTCCCAGCTGGGACACTATGTGCAGCTCTGTTCACAGCACTCAAAAGTACATAAAGGATCAGGAGGAGGTGCAAGGAAACAAAATGCCCCAGGTGGTGTGGTGAAACAGGATCCTGAACGAGCAACTCCTCGAAGAAGGTGAGGTTGATGAGTAATTCTTAGGCTGGTCAATTTTAGCCATAACAGTGGAGCAAAACTTTATTGGTTATTCTGTCATTCAGCACTGACAAGAGTTTGAGTATTAGCTCTAACAGCAGGGCATCAACATCGGAGCAGGTTCTTAGCCCTCTGGTGAATGAGTGACCTCTAAGCCTACCCCCAAATATATGATTCTTACTTTGATTTTTTTAAGGTTCATGAGTTTTACTAATGGAAAACCAGCTCCCTCATCTTCTTCTTTTTTTTTTTTTAATATAGTTGCTTTACAATCCCAAAGGAAATCAACACTGAATATTCATTGGAAAGACTGATGGTGAAGCTGAAACTCCAATACTTTCACCACCTGATGCAAAGAGCTGACTCATTAGAAAAGACCCTGATGCTGGGAAAAGTGGAAGGCGGGAGGAGAAGGGGACAACAGAAGATGAGATGGTTGGATGGCATCACTGACTCAACGGACGTGAGTTTGAGCAAACCTCGGGAGATAGTGAAGGACAGGGAAGTCTGGTATGCTGCAGTCCATGGGGTCACAAAAAGTGGGACATGATTTAGTGACTGAATAATTGCTTTACATTGTTGTGCTAGTTTCTGCTTTCCAACATTGTGAACCAGCCATATGTATACATATATTCCCTCCCTCTTGAACCACCCTCCCATTCCATCCCTCTAGGTCATCACAGAGCACTAAGCTGAGTTTCCTGTGCTACACGCAATGGAGTATGTCATTCCATAAAAGGAATGAAATTGAGCCAGTTGAAGTGATATGGATGAACCTAGAGCCTGTCACACAGAGTGAAGTAAGTCAGAAGAGAAAAAGAAATATCATATATTAATTATAACGCATCTATATGGAATCTAGAGAAATGGTACTGATAAACCTATTTGCAGGGCAGGATTGAGGCACAGACACAGAGAACAGACTTGTGGACACCAAGGGGAAGGAGAGCAGGGGATGAATTGAGAGAGTAGCATGGACATATATACACTACCACGTGTAAAATAGATTACTTAGGTTTAAGAAAGAACACTGAGTACATCTGTATTGGGGTTATGCACGTTTAAATTTCTACTGTTTATAACAGTTTCGAACAAGTTCCGATGACTCCAGGATCCTAGAGTAGGGCTCCTGAGGCTGAGTGTTTCCCAGGATTTTAGTAAAACAGCTCTAAGCTTTTCTTCCTTATAGCTTTTCATTCTTAAGTCTCAGCCATGAACCAAGTGCTGGCCAGGCTGGGCAAGCCCAGGCATAGGACTGCTTTGGGTCTCACTGGAATTGCCTCTTCCCTGCATTGTCTGAGACTCTCCTACTGGGTCATCAAGTGGAAAATGGAAAGCTGTAAGAAACTGTGCTGAGCTACAGAACCCTGGGAATAGCCTCTGGAGTGCTGCTATGGGATTCTTGAACAGCATTTATCATCTCAATGGTGAGAGGCACCCTTCCTGCCTCTAGCCAATGATGTGTTGGAGCTGGTTTATATCAGATTAGCTGGTTGACAGCATGTTGGCAGCTTGCAATTGGCCATAATGGTGGTATTTATATCATGAAAACTGTTAAATGTTACAAATCAGGGCTTTTTTTGAGAGAGAGAGAGAGTGAGAGAGAGAGAGAGAGAGAGAGAGAGAGAGAGAGAGAGAGCCAGTTGTTAAACATTTATCAGAACAGGGCAGATCCACCCAAGAAGAGACCACTGTGTACTCGACAGCAAGATCGAACATTCCAGTGAATCTGTAGAGGCTGTTAATATCCCAACAACAGCTAAGCAGGAACCATAGAGACTAGAGGGCCAAAGGGGCAGAAGTGGCAGCCAAGGCCCCCTGAGGAGTAGAGTTGTAGTCAGGAGGAGAGATTATCTGTGGTCCCCCTGGCTAGTCTCAGGAATTCCTATTGGACAAGGAAAGTGGATATTTTGCAGGGCTTGAAGCCCTTAAGGCTTCCCAGGTGGTGCCAGTGGTAAAGAACCAGCCTGCCAATGCAAGAAACACAGGAGACGTGCGTTCAATCACTGGGTTGGGAATACATCCTGGAGGAGGTCATGGCAACCCACTCCAGTATTCTTGTCTGGAAAATCCCATAGACAGGTGCCTAACGGGCTACAGTCTGTGGAGTCGCAGAGCTGGACACGACTGAAGCAACTTAACATACACACACGAAGGCTTTAAATGAAACTGGGGCATGGGTGGGGAGGCGAGCAGGAGCAAGTGAAATCTACATTCACCTTATTAATGTAACACAAGGTGTTAAGAAAGAAATATCTAAACCTTGGGGAAAAGGTCCTTTTAATGTCATATTCGGGCAAGTGTACTAAGCATTGTTTACTTATCTACAGGAATGTACCTTTGTTTGACTTGGCTGTTTACTGTTAATCACTGGCTCAGATTGTGTGTAGTTACATGTTAACTTGCAGATCTTTTCCAGTAACAATGCAAATGATTTCTATCCACTTGAAAAGGAAGTCCCAATGGTTATGGTGTTTTATTGTCCTATGGGACATAAATCAGTTTTGTTATCTACTAGCAATTTATTTTAATATCCTTTTAAAATGCCTATAAATGCTCAGTCCCTCAAAAATGCTCTTTTAATCAGCCTTTGCCATGTTACCATTCTCTCATTCAGTTCACTTCAGTTCGGTTCAGTTTCTCAGTCGTGTCCGAATCTTTGCAACCCCATGAACCGCAGCACGCCAGGCCTACCTGTCCATCATCAACTCCCGGAATCTACCCAAACCCATGTCCATCTAGTCGGTGATGCCATCCAACCATCTCATCCCTGTCATCCCCTTCTCCTGCCCTCAATCTTTCCCAGCATCAGGGTCTTTTCCAATGAGTCAGTTCTTTGCATCAGGTGGCCAAAGTATCGGAGTTTCAGCTTTAGCATCAGTCCTTCCAATGAACACCCAGGACTGATCTCCTTTAGGATGGACTGGTTGGATCTCCTTGCAGTCCAAGGGACTCTCAAGGGTCTTCTCCAACACCACAGTTCAAAAGCATCAATTCTTCGGTGCTCAACTTTCTTTACAGTCCAACTCTCACATCCATACATGACCACTGGAAAAACCATAGCCTTGAGTTTATAAATCTTCAACATGTGTTCATATTACATGCCTACAAGTTGCACTTCTACCTTTTTGAAAATTAAACTTTGGCAGTGTAACTAGGCTTTGGTAAGGTAAAAGAAGTTCATCTCAGCTGATCCTAGGGATAAATATAATTTGGAGCCTTGTCATGGAGAATTGCAATGGGCATAGTCTGACAAATTGATACAATTTCTGCTCTTTATAATCCTATGTTGGTGGACCAGCTCCCCAAGGAATACAGAAGACATTGGCCAGGCTTGGTGGGATTATAAAGTTGCCATAAATCATTAGTCCTGTAGACAGACTATCTCTCCCCAAACACAAGTATTGATGTCTTCAGTATCATAAAGCTTAGATCTGTAAGGGGAAAAGATTCATGCGCATTTGAATTGTTAAGCTGTCATCTGGTTTGTGTCTGGAAATGCCTTGAATGATGGTGTCTCACATAACCTCTAAAAGCAATCACTCTTTATAAATGGATTTGCTTGACTACAGAAGCCCAGAGAAAAATCTCCATTATTCCACAATTCTGCCACAATGTTTGGGACACTCAGAAATCACAGGCAATGGAGAAGCAACGCTGGTGACAACAGAACGGTGCTGTGCCCATCCTGCAACTCTTTCTACAGGCTATTGACGAGGATGGATGGCTTCCACTGTAATCTGCTAAAGCCTACTCCATGCACAAGAGTGTCTAGCACTTATGTTCAGTGTTTTCCTCCTTCACAAGCATCCCGAGGCGTGACAAACAGTGACAGAAACCCTGAAAAAGCATTGCATTCAGACCTGGGCGACGGCAAGTCCCAGTTCACTCGCTCTTGAGATCCTACTTAATACGAAGCACAATATTTTGTGTAGAGTACTGACAAGAATCTCGCCTCACATGCACCTTCAACAACAGCCCAGTCCCGTGGAAAAGCTTGACCTGTCAGTTTGGTTCCCTGCAGCATCTATCTCACACAGAAAGCTGGTTCAGTCTCTTTTTGTGCAAGAAGTTGGGCTTTCTCTCCTTTCAAATTTTTTTACAAACATTTTGAGACCAAACTACTGTGTGCAAGAATACACTGTGACAAGAGATATGCCCTTGATCCCCCTTGGGCTGGTGAACTCAGGAGCCCTGAGCTGGACTAGGGGAGTGGCCTGATGAACACACAGTTCTTGGCATGTTGACCCACTGTGCATGTGTTATCACTCCGTTGTGTCTGACTCTTCGCGACCTCATGAGGCTGTAGCCTGCCAGGCTTCTCTGTCCACGGGATTTCCCAGGCAAGAATACTGGAGCAAGTCACCATTTCTTCCTCCGGAGGATCTTCCTGACCCAGGCAGGAATCAAATCCACATCTCCTGTGTCTCCTGCATTGCAGGTGGGTTCTTTACCCACTGAGCTATTGGGGAGGCCCACGTTGGCCGAGAGAGAATGGAGAATAATAAGTATTCTTGGTATCTCAACTGTTAGGCTAGATGGCTAGATTAAACTTTATATATATCTGAAAACCTACAATCAAAGTCAGAGAAGCCACTTTACCAAGACTCCCCAGAGCTTTCTGAACTGGTTACCTCTGCCACGCAAAATATCTACCTGACACGACCCTGAACACACATACCAGCAGTGCCCAGGGCCCAATCAAGAAATGCAAACAGCTGTCAGGATCCTAGTGAGCATAAGCAACTGAATTGGGCAGATCTGGGTAAGAATATCACATAATGCATTGCAGAGTGATGTATGAATCATTAGATTACCATTGACTATAAGTCCTCACTATTTCAAAGGATAATTGGGAAGAAGTGGTCTGTCCTTACACCTGAAATTGCAGCACAAATTTGAAAAGAAGCTATTTAAAACGCATTAAAAATCACGGTAGTCATTGGGAGAAGCATACTGATAGTAGATTAATCTAGAAATAAGAAAAAATCACATGAAATAGTTGCTTCTACAGCAAAGAAATGCTTCAATTTTTATTTGTGTGATGTCTGGTCCAGTTGCCACATAAAGGAATAAAATATCTAAAAGTTATTAATAAAGTACTGTGTGCTACTTTAAATTCAATGCATAACCTCAACTGAAAATTTATTTGCACCATAATTTATGATAAAATCTAGACGATAGGATTTTTTTTCCCTCCCTCAAAGACTGACACAATAATGGAATCTTAATTTAGGTTTCATCCTTGGCTCAATCAGTTCCTTAATACCTGGATTTGGTACTTCAATACAAAATATCTCAGTTTAATTTCATTCTTATGATATTTGTCCCCAGACTTTGCACTTTTCAGCCATATTTAAAATTGCATACAAATCCACAAGTCAGCAAATGGCCTCCTTTTGATTTAAAAAAAAAAAAAACCTTGTTTCCTGCTATGGAAAAACAAGGATAAGCATTTAATTCACTGTGAATACAGACAATAAGAATGGGTTTTTGAAACATTATCACATTTTTATCCCACTCTGTAAATTTTTATTAAAGATTAAAGTTAATACACTAGTTTTATTAATATAAGGTTTGCTCATATTTTTTCCAGCAAATGGTGTTTTTGATAATAAATTAATAAATGGAATCGAAAAGGATTATCTACTTCATTCTGAAGATCTAAGAAACTTCCAATAAAGATTTCTGGATTGAATGTATGGACCCAAAAGTGTTCTGTTAAGAAATGAGCAATAAGAATTTAAAAGGAGCCTGCTACTTTTGGAAGGAGGGAAATAGTCATTTCTTGGTTGTATGATCTCAGTACATTTTTCCACAGCTAGCTGCCGTCTTTTTCAACAAATGAAAATTGTCATAATTTCCTGTATTTTCTTGAGGAAAAAAAGTCATCAGTGTGGGCAGTACATTTTTAAAAGGTCAAATGCATTTTCTACAGAGATTGAACTGTGCCATTATTTCCAGATAATTTTGAAATTAACACACTTTGGCCGGACCAGGGCATACCATTAAAAATATTTTATTTTTAAAATCCTGTAGAATAGATCACCCTTTGTTTATAAACTTGTTCAGTTGGCCTTCAGCCCATCTCCTCAGTGTTTTGAAAAGAGATAAAAAAGAGAGATGTCCATCAGCAGACAAATGGATAAGAAAGCTGTGGTACACATACACATGGAATATCACTCAACTATTAAAAATAATGCATTTGAGTCAGTTCTAATGAGGTGGATGAAACTAGAGCCTATCATACAGAGTGAAGTAAGTCAGAAAGAAAAACACCAATACAGTATATTAATGCATATATATGGAATTTAGAAAGATGGTAATGATGGCCCTATATGCAAGACAGCAAAAGAGACACAGATACAAAGAACACACTTTTGGACTCTGTGGGAGAAGGCAAGGGTGGGATGATTTGAGAGAATAGCACTGAAACATGTACATTACCATATGTGAAATAGATCACCAGCCCAAGTTCGATGCATGAAACAGGGCACTCAAAGCCGGTGCACTGGGACAACACTGAGGGATGGGAAGGGGAGGGAGGTGGGAGGGAGGTTCAGGATGGAGGAAACATGTACACCCATGGCTGATTCATGGCATTGTATGGCAAAAACCACTACAATATTCTAATTACCCTCCAATTAAAATAAATAAATTAATTTTTTAAAAAAGAGAAATGAAGTCAGTGGCTTGAAAAATTTTTACCAATATTTGGAGAAGATTTATTTAACCATTTAAGAAAAACATCAAAGAAGCAAACATTTTTGAATATGAGAACAGGTTTTATATTCAGTGAAAATTGTAAGAGAAAAGATTCACCTTTTTCTCCACTTAGCAATTTTTGGATTGCTTGTTTGAATGAGGGCTTCCCTGATAGCTCAGTTGGTAAAGAATCCGCCTACAATGCAGGAGACCCCAGTTCGATTCCTGGGTCTGGAAGATCCACTGGAGAAGGGATAGGCTACCCACTCAAGATAAAAGCAAAGAGTCTATGGGAACTAACATGGAAAAGGCATACTAAGTGAAAACTAATGGAAAAGTTGAAATATAACACATCAAAAATTAACTATAATATTTTACTTATTAAATCATCATATTTTTTCAAATTTCACAAAAATTGGTATGTAGAAATAAGAGTAATTTATGTAGAATTAGACAATGAGGAGGAGGAAGGAATTTTCAAAACTCTAAAAAAGAGCATCTTGTTTGTTAATATAGAGGAAAACATGTTTGCATAAAATAAAAATCACCATTTGCCATTTACTAGCACTGACCCCAACCTTGAAGGTAAAGCTATAAAATAATCATTTCTGTATATAAAATATAGATTTATTTACAAGTGAAAATTGAAATTGATAAACTACATATGGATGCGTGCTTAGTCACTCAGTCATGTCCGACTCTTTGCAACCCTTTGGACTGTAGCCCTCCAGGCTCTGCTGTCATTGGGATTTTTCAGGCAAGAATACTGGAGTGGGTTGCCATTTCCTCCTTCAAGACATCTTTCTGACCAGGGATCAGACCTGTGTCTCCTGTCTTCTGTATTGCAGGCCAATTCTTTACCCTCTGAACCATTGGATGGGGAAGCCCACAGATGGACATTACCTAGATTAAAGTACATATTTCATCAAATAGTGGTCTAGAAAATGGTATCAATCAAAGATTTTCACTTGAAGAGAAAGACAAATGTTTTATTCATTTCAAGGATATTACCTAATATAATTTTATAATATATATGGGAGGCTTTCTGGGATATTAAAATATGTAAATATTAAATAAATCATTCATTTAACAAACATTTATTAAGTACCAATTTTGTACCAGGGTATCATAATTTTAAAAGAATATGGCTCTGGTGCACTGGGATGACCCAGAGGGATGGTACAGGGAGGGAGGTGGGACAGGGGTTCAGGATGGGGAACACATGTACACCTGTGGCGTATTCATGTTGATGTATGGCAAAACCAATACAATATTCTAATTAGCCTCCAATTAATATAAATAAATTTAAAAAATAAAAAACAAAAAAATAAAAGAATATGACATGATACATTAACTAGCTCAATTCAAATGCTACTTCAAATCCTTCTCAAAAGGAAGCTGTAAATAAATACACATCTTGAGAGATCATTTTTAATGACAGCAGGTTTCTGTTTGGTTTAAGGTCAGAATCAGAAAACTTTCATAAAAGGGTTCAAGAAAATGCCCAAGGCATCATATCACTGAAATGGCACCTTCTGTAAGCTACCAGGACAGCGTGACGTTTCTTTTGTTTTTCTTTGGGTTCCACCCTGAAGCAGACCTTGAGACAAGCATTCAAGGAGAAGGAGTTTATTTGGGAGGTGATCCCACCAAAAACTGATATGGAAGTAGACAGTTGAAATGGGAGAAAGGAGGGACACCAGTACCAGGCTCATCACACTAGTTACCACTGTGCAGAGCTGCTGTAAAATTCTAGGAGCCAGCACAGGGTGTATGCCTCCGAGTCACCCCACCTAAGGAGCGAAGGGGCTAGTGTCTTTATACATCTACTCCCATCAGTCCTGACTGGACAATGAAGATGAGAAAGGAAATTTGAAAACTCTAAAAAAAGAGCATCTAACTGTTAGTATAGACATTCCTTACCTCCTCCCCAGCACACCTGGCCTAACCTGCTCAGCAGATGGACAAAAGTAGGTCTGGGCAGCAGGAAGAAGCCTCCAGGTAAAGAAATGCCAGTTCTGGCTAGCCAGAAGTCCAGCCCACCAGCATTCACTGAGGTGGGGTATTAGTCTCTGAGAGCTGCCATAACAACTAACCACAAACAAGGTGGCTGACACACAGAGGCTGATTCTCTCACAGTTCTGGAGTCCAGAAATCTGTAATCAAGGTGTCATTGGGGCCACATTCCTTCTGAAGACTCTGCAGAGGATTCTTTCTCCCCCTTCTGGTTTCTGGTGGGTCCACATGGCCTTTGGCCTTCCTTGGGTTGTGGTTACATCACTCCAGTTTCTTCTGTCTTAACATCACCTTCTCTGCTGTGTCTCTGTGTCTTCTCCCCTTCTCTTCTAAGGATATTTGTCTTTGGATTTAGGGGTATGTGTTAGTTGCTCAGTCATGTCTGACTCTTTGTGACCCCATGGACTATAGTCCACCAGGCTCCTCCGCCCATGGGATTTCCCAGGCAAGAATACTGAAGTGGGCTGCCATTTCCTTGTCCAGGGGATCTTCCCGAACCAGGGATTGAACCCTGGTCTCCTACATTGCAGGCAGACTTCTTTATAGTCTGAGCCACCAGGGAACTTTGGATTTAGGACCCACCCTAAATCCAAGATGATCTCATTTCAGGATCCTTAACTTAATTATATCTGCAAAGACTATTTCCAAATAAGGCCGCCTTCACATATCCTGGGGGTTAGGACATGGACGGGTCTTTTAGGGGACTATAACCCATCACAGGTGATATGGGGGAGGGGATATGAGCAGGACCTCAGCAGTGTCTGTTGCAATCTAGTGATTCTTAACCATCACCATCAACCTGTTCTGTGCCCTCTCATTCCTGGCCCATCAGCACAAAACATTCACCCAAGACCAGCTTTCAGTTACTTTGTGTGCTGTATCAGCTGCCAACATTTTTCCCCTTCCTCTACATATTTCCAGGTGGCACAGTGGTAAAGAATATGCCTGCCAATGCAAGAGATGCCAGAGATACAGGTTCTATTCCTGGGTCAGAAAAATTCCCTGGAGGAGGAAATGGTAACCCACTCCAGTATTCTTGCTTGGAGAATCCCATGGACAGAGAAGCCTAGTGGGCTACAGTCCATGGGGTCTCAAAGAGTCAGACATGACTGGGCACACGCACACACATGCACACACACATGCTATATAGAGAACTGTGGATTTATTGGTTATATATCAGACATAAATTGATCCATAAGAGTTGTAACCAAAACAAGCAGGGATGGAATGCCCCTCACACTTACAACAAATCTTTCTGTGAACAAAACATGGTGCATATATGGATATATAGTCACTGTATAAAGGCAATACCCTAAAATTCTTTCAATAAAAGGTAAGGTTTGGAAAGAAAAACTTAAGCTGCAATGTCACAAAACAATTTAACTGAAACCCCCAGAGTTTCACACTTATGATTGCAACAAGTCAGGAGAACTGTCAAGCCACGTGCAATGGGTGAAACATTAATTGGGGCCTGTGCCTTGCATATTAGAGTATGTTTCTCCAGGTCTGCCATAGCCTGAAAGTTGAAAACAATTCCCTCAGCAAGTGACACAGCTCCCAAGCAAATCCAGAACACTGCCACTGCCGTTCATGAGCAGGTGTCTGTCAGTTTTTGGTGGGTGTTGAATTACTTTGCTTCCAGATCAAAAGGGTTGATTTCATGATTATGTTTCTGCTCCTCACTTGTCTGGTAAGATTTTCAAAAAGGTCCTTTTGAAGGGCAGTAGGGAAGAATCCTGAGTTGAGTAGCACTCTGAGAGGCAACACAGATTGAGTACACTGAGAAAATGAGGGAAATTCTGAGAAGTGGGTTGTGGGATAGAGTGGGATGGAGAGGAGCATGACCAGAGAGGAAGCCATAGGCAGGGGTCCACTGATACACCATCCCTGACCCTTTGCCAGCCTGGCAGCCCATTCAGCCACTTCTGCAATTGCCACTTGTCCAAAGCATTTCATCCTGGCACATCTGGTTGAAAGTGGAGAAGCTGTGAGGGGAGAACTCTCATAAGACAGAATGTACCATTTAATGACTCAAAAGTGGGACTCCATCAATTCCAAACATAAAGCACATAATGTGCATTCATTCATTCAGGTACTCAATCTCTCTGTGTGTGCTCAGTTGCTCAGTCATGTCTGACTCTTTGGGACCCCATGAACTGCAGCCTGCCAGACTCCTCTGTCCATGGGATTCTCCAGGCAGGAATACTAGGGTGGATTGCCATTTCCTACTCCAGGGGCTCTTCCCCAGCTCAGGGAGTGAACCCATGTCCCTGCATTGGCAGGTGGATTTCTTTTTTTGTACTACTGAGCCGCTTAGGAAGCCCCATTCAATGTATTGACTGACAGGCAATATACAAAATGCCTGAGTCCTAAGATCCTAAGAGTACCTAAGATCCCTGTGAGTCTTATTCTCACCTCTTTTCCCTGAGTTTGGTCTCACTATCTCAGTCTATGTATTTGTTGACTAAGGACAGTAACTTCTGTTCTCTTTCCAGAAATATTTTAAAAACCATGATGGTACTGTATTTAAGGCCCTCATAATGACCCTATGTTATATTAAGTCTAGATGCAATATTAAGTAGATTATAGAATCCTGCCACAATTCAACAATAGATTCAATGCAATCCCTAAAAGCTACCAATGGTATTTTTTACAGAAATAGAACAAATGATCTCACAATTTGTGGGGAAACACAAAAAAACTCGAAAAGCCAAAGCAATCTTGAGAAAGAAGAATGAACCTGGAGAAATCACCCTGCTTGACTTCAGACTATACAACAGAGCTACAATCATCAAGACACTATGATACTGGCACAAAGACATAAATAAAGATCAATAGAACAAAATAGAAATCCCAGAGATAAATCTATGTACCTATGGACACCTTATCTTTGACAAAGGAGGCAAGAATATACATGGAGAAAAGACAATCTCTTTAACAAGTGGTGCTGGGAAAACTGGTCAACCACTTTAAAAGAATGAAACTAGAACACTTTCTAACACAACACATAAAAATAAACTCAAAATGGATTAAAAATCTAAATGTAAGACCACAAACTGTAAAACTCCTAGAGGAAAACATAGGCAAAACACTCTCTGACATGAATCACAGCAGGATCCTCTATGACCCACCTCCCAGAGTAATGGAAATAAAAACAAAAATAAACAAATGGGATCTAATTACACTTAAAAGCTTTTGCACAACGAAGGAAACTATAAGCAAGGTGTGAAAAAGACAGCCTTCAGAATGGGAGGAAATAATAGCAAACAAAGAAACTGACAAAGAATTAATCTTAAAAATATATAAACAGCTCATGCAGCTCAATACCAGAAAAATAAATGACCCAATCAAAAAATGGGCCAAAGAACTAAACAGACATTTCTCCAAAGAAGACATAGAGATGGCTAACAAACACCAGAAAAGATGCTCAACATCATTCATTATCAGAGAAATGCAAATCAAAACCACAATGAGGTACCATCTCATGCCAGTCAGAATGGCTGCTATCAAAAAGTCTCCAAACAATAAATGCTGGAGAGGGTATGGAGAAAAGGGAACCCTCTTACACTGTTGGTGGAAATGCAAACTAGTACAACCACCATGGAGAACAGTGTGGAGATTCCTTAAAATACTGGAAATACAACTGCCATACGACCTAGCAATCCCACTTCTGGGCATACACAAGGAGGAAACCAGGATTGAAAGAGACACGTGTACCCCTAATGTTCATCACAGCCCTGTTTACAATAGCCAGGACATGGAAGTAACCTAGATGTCCATCAGCAGAGGAATGGATAAGAAAGCTGTGGTGCATATACACATGGAATATCACTCAGTTGTTGAAAAGAATGCATTTGAGTTGGTTCTAATGAGGTGGATGAAACTGGAACCTATCATACAGAGTGAAGTAGGTCAGAAAGAAAAACACCAATACAGTATATTAATGCATATATATGGAATTTAGAAAGAAGATAACAATGACCCTATCCGTGAGACAGCAAAAAAGACGCAGATACAAAGAACACACTTTTGGACTCTGTGGGAGAAGGCAAGGGTGGGATGCTTTGAGAGAATAACACTGAAACATGTACATTACCATATGTGAAATAGATCACCAGCCCAAGTTTGATGCATGAAACAGGGCACTCAAAGCTGCTGCACCTGGACAACCCAGAGGGATGGAATGGGGAGGGAGATGGAAGGGGGGTTCGGGACTGGGGGACACATGTACACCCATGGCTGATTCATGTCAGTGTACGGCAAAAACCACCACAATGTTATAAAGTAATAGCCTCCAATTAAAATAGATAAATTAATTAATTTTTAAATAAGGAAATGAAAATTGCAAGCTAAAATTTAATTGTTTTTAACATGTTTGTTTAAAGCAAGAGAAATGAAAGATTAAAAATAATATCTATTCTTCTAGGAAGCTGGGACTTCCATTTAGTAAAAGATGATTTAAGTGCTGTGGAGTACTTCACAGGTGAAAAGTTATGCAGCAGAATGCCTTTAACCACGAATCTGAAGGATGAATTATAACCTCTTTTGGTTTAATCACTCTGCCGATTGCCCTCAGGCTAGACACTTATGGATGACTAAAACTTTTCAGTCTCCATCTAAAGTAATAAGCGTGCAGACATCAATGCCAGAAAGGCAATAAAATCTAGACTTCTGGAAGGTGAGGCAGAAGTTCAAAGTTTTGCAGTCTCTCCAACCCCTTCCCCCAGAAGTTTCTCTTTGCCTCTGAGTTATCCAGTAGTTTTTTAAATGTAATGGGCAAAGGAATTACTTGGGAAGCTGATTAGAAGTATGATCTTAGACACCACCCCTGCCAATTTGGGTTTAGTCATTCTAAGTTAAGATCCAGGAAATCTACCTTATTGACAAGCAATCTCAAATAATTCTGTTGCATGGGAGTCTGCTGATCACATTCTGAGAAACAGTGATCCAGGGAAAATTCATCCTGAATTTGCTACTTTTGCCCTAACAGCATGGTGATGGCAAAGCTATTTTCTTGACTTTTCAAATTTTTAATGATTTAATGAACACTTAGTTTATGCCAGGCATTTTGCTAAGAATTACAGTAGCTGAGATTCACATCGATATGTCTTTTTTTTTTTTTAGGGCACCCTTTAGTTCTCATAAATATCTTGGATTTTGCTAGAAAAGAAGTCTTGAGATTTATTGACCTGAAGATTTAGAGGACAGAGTTTAGACCTTACAGAACAATTGGGAATTGAGGAGGGAGAAATTTGAGAAAAGAGGGAGCTGCACAGAGGGAAGCCACAAAATATGCATACAAAGTGCAAGTGAAAGTGACCGTTGCTTAGTTGTGTCCGACTCTTTGCATGGACTATAGAGTCCATGGAATTCTCCATGCCAAAATACTGGAGTGGGTATCCTTTCCTTTCTCCAGGGGATCTTCCCAACCCAGGGATCAAACCCAAGTCTCCCACAATACAGGTGGATTCTTTACCAGCTGAGCCACAAGGGAAGCCCAAATATGCATACAAATACTCCTCAAATCTATGACTGACTTCTGAATTATAAAACACAGAATAAGAGTCCAAGGAGTCTAAAAAATAAATGATAGCTAGAAAGATGAAAAACTGAATAGCAATTTTAACAACTGCCCACTGCAGAGGAGAGTTTGGAGTTTAGGTAATCTCAGGTTAGAAAGACAAGTCACAAACTTAAACACTTCAATCTTTTCATTGCAATTTCATCAGGGCCACATCTTTATAAGAAATGCCACATGCCAGGATTAGGGGATTCATCCAAGGGCAAAAAAGCAAAACTAAAATGAGTGAGCGAGTGAAAGTCACTCAGTCATGTCCAACTCTTTGTGACCCCATGGACTGTAGCCCACCAGGCTCTCCTCTGTCCTTGGGATTCTCCAGGCAAATACTGGAGTGGGTTGCCATGCCCCTCTCCAGGGGATCTTCCCAAACCAGGGAATAAACCTTCCTTAATGAGATCCAAACCAAATTTCCAAAAGATTAAGGTGACCCATCAGTAATTTAGCCATCAACTAAAATGAAACTCAACACTTTTCAGAGTAAGACAAGAGAATCCAGAATCTCTGTAAAGTATCGCACAAGAAAAATAATTGGATTTGTAAGTATAAAAAAATAAGAAGATGTGAAAAAAATCAGTCAATATAAACAGACCCATAGGTGATCTAGATGTTGTAATTAACAGTCAAGGATTTTTAAATCACTGTGATAAACATGTTAAAGAATTTACAGGGGAAAATTGAGTAAATGGTAGAGGAATAAGGGGTTTGGGGAGAGATTCTCAAACTATTCTAAACAACAAAGACCAAGAGCATGAAATAAAAATTCTAAAACTAAAAAAATTTAACTTAAAAATTCACTCAATGACTTTGACAGTAGATTGTAGCAACAGAATAAAGAATCAGTAAAATTGAGGACAGGACAATAAAATCAACCAAAGTGAAGCACAGAGTGAGCAAAATTTTGAAAAAGGGTGAAATGAATGAACCACAGTAACATACAGAATGATACCCAACAGTCTAGTTTAAGTGTAATTTGAGTCTCAGACTGAAAGGAGAGAGACAACTGTGCATAAAAATTATTTGAATAAATATTGACCAAATTTTCCCACATTTAATAAAAATCTAAATTCCACACATTCAGGAACTCACTGACCCCCGCCCAAGCACTGTAAATACAAAGGAAGTCAAAGATAGGCACATCATAATCTAAATACTGAAAATCAGAAATAAAATTTTTTAGGTAGCCAGAAGAATAAAAAGCACATTTATATACAAAGTAAAAGTAAGAATGATGTCTGACTTCTGATAAAAAGCAGTGGAGATCAGAAGACAATAGAAATAAAATGCTCCAAAATTCTGGACCTTAAACTAAAAGGAATGAAGCTCTGATGGTAACATTTCTGGTAGTTTGGCAGTCGGGATGGGATAAAACATTGTTTGGTGGATATATTTTACATGCCCCTTCAAATTCTTTCAGAGAGCAGTAGATAGCCATTATAGCTTCTTGAGAAAAACATAGGAGAACAAAAATTTGGGGCAAGAAGTTAGGTACAGGATGAACTAGATGGGAAAGAAACAAGAGGCAGGAACATGGGAAATTTGTTAGGAAAGTGATGTCACAATTTAGGCAAGAACTTTTTTTTTTGTCAAAGTTAACAAGTACTGGACAATAATGTCGTCAAACCAGGCCTAGGCCTTAGGTCACAGATCCAGGAACTTCATTTGTCTGGACATGGGTCATAGCCCCCATTCTGAGATGCATCCCCAAACTAATTAAGCTCATGGAACTAAAATGAAAGACCCAACAAAATGCTGACTCATGCATTTACAATGAGAAGTACAAATGTCAAGAGTAACAGAAGATTCAAAATGGCAGATCAGCACATACCCTATCTTTATACATGGGAGGCCAGAGATCTTGATGACTATGGAGTCACGCAAGAAAACTTTAGCTGATCCTGAGAAATATTCCTCAGTTGAAGTAGCCTGAGTGCCCTGCCACAGCACAGGGAGTTTGGCCAAGGATGCTCTCCCTGTCATTCTCGTGCATGCTAAGTCACTTCGGTTATATCCAACTCTTTGCGACCATATGCACTGTAGACCAATAGGCTCCTCTGTCCACGGGCTTTCCTAGGCAAGAGTACTGGAGTGGGCTGCCATGCCCTCCTCCAGGGGATATTCCCAACTAAGAGATCAAACCCATGTCTCTTACGTCTCTTGCATTGGCAAGCAGGATTTTCACCACTAGCACCACATGAGAAGCCCGCCTGTCATTCTGCTTGGCCCTAATTCCCTCTGTACTGTACTGCACTCGGAAGAAGCCACCACCACCAAGGCTGTTTTGTCCTTCACAAACGTTAACAGAGCACTTCCATTTGCTGTCCAGCTTTGCTGGTCTGAGAGCCCTGCTGCCTCTTTAAGGCACTAATTATCCCCCCTGATCTGCTGCATGTGACCTTTACAGTTGAACTCTCAAATAGAAATCTCATTTCAACTGTATAATTTTCTAAGCCGACAACTCATTGTGGACTCTAAGAATGACAACGATGTGGAGCTGCATTACTGTAGATACAGGAACAATGGGGAAGAAGGAGCAAAAGAAGCTGTTAGCACAGAGTTCAATGCATAATGCAGAATCAGATAAGGGTTAATCAAGAGCAATAGGACAGTGAACAGATTTTAGAACCAAAAATTGCTTTCGCCAGCACCAAATTCCTACTCAGCACCAAAATGCCTTGCCTTCCAGAAAACCTCAGAAAATATGTGTGGAGTGACAATGGAGTGGGAGCTGAAGCTCCATCAGCTCAGGTCTTATAAATACTCTGCAAATTCCAGTAAGTACTCAAGTTGCTCACTATCCCCAGGACAGGGAGGACACACTATAGGTGAAGGAAGTTATAGATTCTGTTGGAGTAAAAAGAGTTGGGGTAAAGTGGGGCGAAATGTAGATTAAAATCCTTTGAAGGCTCAGCATCATCTCCCAAGGGGGACTTTTACCAAAAAGCTAGTCATTACCTGGTTTTAACTAGGACATGGACTTCCCTTGTGTCTCAACTGGCAAAGAATCTGCCTGCAATGCGGGAGACCTGGGTTCGATCCCTGGATTGGGAAGATAACTAGGACATGCATTTGAGCAAGCTCTGGGAGTTGGTGGTGGACAGGGAAGGCTGGCGTGCTGCAGTCCATGGGGTGGCAAAGAGTCAAACACAACTGAGCAACTTAACTGAACTGAACCAAGAAAGTCATAACTATTTTGCTATTCATTTTAAACAGTTCTAAGAATGCATATGTCCAGATTGCATACAGTGCCTTTACACTTCTAGTTCATTTATGCCCAATTCTGAAATAATCATCTCTGTTTTACAGATGAGGAAACAGAGACTCGGGAAGATTAAGGATCTTTTCCGATATTAACTTGGGTTTCCAAGTAACAGAGTGAGAGGTAGAGCCAAGCACCTAAACCATGGCAATCTGGCTCTAGTGCCCATACTCTGATCCACTACACTACAACTCTCTCATATTGTGCCAGACCCAAGACCTTTGATCCGTAAACATTAAGCCCACACACCTCTGCTAACCCTCTACTTAGAGCAACAGAGTATCTAAGGAAACATGAAAGCAGAGCCAGTGGCTAGTTTCATCTGAAGCCCTTTCTCTAAGCGGACCAAATGACTTTCACCTCCAGAACTCCTGTCCCAAGGACCAACGTCATCTCACTATGTGTTCTGCACCTGGTATGACCAGGGCCAGGCTACCGCAGGAGCGATGGAGGAAAGATGTAGTTTGTCTGCCTTTGTTGTTATGTTAGATTGTGGATTTGAGGTCCCTGAACCACTAAGATAAAGTTCATTTTTTCTTCATACACCTAACTTGGCAGATGCTAGCATTATAGCTGAGCAGATGTTTTCCCTAGAGAATCTGTTTCCAATACCTTATGATGAAGAATCACCTTCAGAGAATAAACAAATGTACATATGTGTAAGCTCCAGCAAGACAAAACCATCTATTTCAGATGAGAAACAACAAATGCTCAGTGCTTTGGGAAATAGATACCAGACAGGCTGGAAGTAAGGATTTATTTTTTAGTGTCATTTCTACTT